>NC_134492.1:27959314-28018518 GCF_040206685.1 Ascaphus truei
TTTTTTTTTCTGCTTCTTTTTCCTTTCTCTTCCTGTCCAAATATTTTTGAAATTTCGCGCCTTCTCTAACAGTTTCTCAGAGCTTGGCTCTGTTATCTAACTCAGTGAGAGCAGCCTGACCCCTGCGAGCCTCTCCCTCTCTCCCCCTCTCCCCCCGTTTCTCCCCTCCATTTCCCCCTCTCTCTTCTCTCTTTCTCCCTCTCTTTCCCCCTCTTTCCCCTTCTTTCCCCTTTCCCTCTTCATTGTTTCTGTTCCTTCTCTTTTCGCTACCCCCTCTTGTCTCTTTCTCTCTTTTCTTTTTTTTCTTTTCTCTCTCTCTCTCTCTCTCTCTCTCTCTCTCTCTCTCTCTCTCTCTCTCTCTCTCTCTCTCTCTCTCCTCTCTCTCTCTCTCTCTCTCTCTCTCTCTCTCTCTCCTCGTCTCCTCTCTCTCTCTCTCTCTCTCTCTCCTCTCTCCTCTCTCTCTCTCTCATCTCTCCTCTCCTCTCTCTCTCCTCTCTCTCTCTCTCTCTCTCTCTCTCTCTCTCTCTCTCTCTCCTTCTCTCTCTCTCTCTCTCTCTCTCTCTCTCTCTCTCCCCTACGTTTACTCTCCCCCCCCACTTCCCCCCCTCCCCACTCTCCCTTTCTTTCTCCCTCTCTCATCTCAGCTTTGATCATTCGGTTCCCAGACCTGCTATCTTATTGTATAATTATGCTATTTGTTCCCCCTGGGTTTATCTGATACCCCATAATAAAGGACCTCCTGGCGGACCCCTCTGTATTACACAGACTTTATCCATATTTATTTATTTTACTCTGGCCAAATGAAGCTGCTCCCTGCTCTCATACAGTATGACTCCCTGCAGTCTGACCCCATCTATACCCCTGCGTCCTTCTTCAGATCACTAAATGTTATTTCACAGATTAAGGTAAGAAAGCAATCTATTTCGAAACCTACTTTCACTTGAAGCCAAGAGTCAGAAAACCGCAACCCCCCAGCACTATGCTGCACAATGGCAGAGGATGCCACAGAACTGCCCAGCTGATTAGCGCCCAGGAGCAGACCCAGAAGATGTGGCGCCAATCTGCAGCTTTTCATTTCACCCTCTGTCTCTGCAGAATCCCCCCCCCCCGGGTTTCTTTCTGCTGCTGCATGTTTCAGGTCTTCATGCAGGGCTGATTCTGCATCATGCAGGGCTGATTCTGCACCATGCAGGGCTGATTCTGCATCACGCAGGGCTGATTCTGCAGCACGCAGGGCTGATTCTGCAGCATTCAGGACTGATTCTGCAGCATGCAGGGCTGATTCTGCACCATGCAGGGGCTGATTCTGCATCACGCAGGGCTGATTCTGCAGCATGCAGGGCTGATCTGCAGCATGCAGGGCTGATTCTGCAGCATGCAGGGCTGATTCTTGCACCATGCAGGGCTGCCTTCTGCAGCATGCATGACTGATTCTGCAGCATGCAGGGCTGATTCTGCATCACGCAGGGCTGATTCTGCAGCACGCAGGGCTGATTCTGCAGCATGCAGGGGCTGATTCTGCAGCATTCAGGACTGATTCTGCAGCACGCAGGGCTGATTCTGCAGCACGCAGGGCTGATTCTGCAGCACGCAGGGCTGATTCGGCTGCACGCAGGGCTGTTTCGGCTGCACGCAGGGCTGTTTCTGCAGCACTCAGGGCTGATTCTGCTGCATGCAGGGGCTGTTTCTGCAGCACGCAGGACTGATTCTGCAGCACGCAGGGCTGATTCTGCAGCATGCAGGGCTGATTCTGCAGCATTCAGGACTGATTCTGCAGCACGCAGGGCTGATTCTGCAGCACGCAGGGCTGATTCTGCAGCACGCAGGGCTGATTCGGCTGCACGCAGGGCTGTTTCTGCAGCACTCAGGGCTGATTCTGCTGCATGCAGGGCTGTTTTCTGCAGCACGCAGGGCTGATTCGGCTGCACGCAGGGCTGTTTCGGCAGCACGCAGGGCTGTTTCGGCTGCATGCAGGGCTGTTTCTGCAGCATGCAGGGCTGATTCTGCTGCATGCAGGGCTGTTTCTGCAGCACGCAGGGCTGTTTCGGCTGCACGCAGGGCTGTTTCTGCAGCATGCAGGGCTGATTCTGCTGCATGCAGGGCTGTTTCTGCAGCATGCAGGGCTGATTCTGCTGCATGCAGGGCTGTTTCTGCAGCATGCAGGGCTGATTCGGCTGCACGCAGGGCTGTTTCTGCTGCATACACCCACTTCTTCTGACCTTTCAAGCATCTGACACGCACATTACTTTCACTTCTGCCCATCACCCAGAAAACTATCAGGTGTCACACAGCTTAGGGGACAGGGACCCCTGTGTGGGAGAGGGATATGGCTATAAAATAATGTCATTACCCAGATAGTGCATTACTCACTCAGCATTTAACATCTTAGCTTCCGAATGGGTCTTTAAAGCGTTGGCAAACTTGGTGCTGGCAGTCAATGGGTTAATGTACATGTATGTTTTATTTAGATAGATGTTAAATTCATGTGTTTATTCAACACTTGGCAATTTGTATGAATATAAAATGTGTATTTTGTAAGTACATGGAAATAAACCTATTATTATTATTATTATTATTATTATCGTTTATTTGTAAACACCAACATATATTTTCCCTGAATCTCTGTGATCCACACACCTCAAGTTCCAGTCACATTGACATGTATGTGACATCGTCAGGGATTGTACTCTGAACGCCCCCCCCCCCCCCTCCTCTTCCCACCCTCCCCCTCCTCCTCCCCCTGCAGAGTTCCTAGGACTCAGATCCCAAAGGGCTTTTTTCCTTCCCACTATGTACCTGCTATATGGTTATCTTGTTCCCAGCAGCAGCACTGAAGGCGGGTGGGAGAGGACTGGCATTCTGGATATATAGGTCCCTATTTGTTTTAATCCGACCACTGATTTTGATACACCGATTTACTAACCGCTCAGAGCTGTGCTTCCAAGAGCTTAACCAATACACATTGTTACTGATGGCAGATCACCTTTAGGAGGCCATCACTAAGGTCATTTAAAAGACATGCTACTAATCTATATCTGATATTCACTCTATAAACTGGCGGATTAACCACCTATTACGGGTTAACTCCAGCTGGTCTCTATTCTGCTTTAATCTGACCATTGATATTAATACACTGATATACCAACTGGTCAGCGTAGTGCTTCTACATGCTTTACTATACACTACCAGATCATCCTTTGGGAAACCATCATTGAAAAGGACATGCAACTAAGCTCTATCTGATATTAACTTTAACAACTGTGGGGTATTAACCACCAATTACAGGGGAACTGTGGCTGCTAAACAGCACTGAGTTAGCAAACCCACATTACATTCACATGTGTAAGTGGAGCCGACGAATAGGTTTTATCACCTATTTCCACATGTAATACTGTTTTATATTATATGTGTAACCACTGTTACTTATTTGTATCTTGTGTCCCTTTATTTTATGAACGTTCCTATTAAAGGTTAAATTCTATATTCACCCACTGGACTACGCAGGACCACTGATTTTCTTTCCTTGCAGTCACACCTGTTGTTATTTCCATAGCAACCAGCATCATATAGGTCTATTTTATGGGTAATTGGATCTCATTATAGCTATAACAATTGCAGTGGTCCCTCTATGTTAGTGGATGTGCACTGATTGTCACATATATTACTGCTGTGAATCGCTATGTACATTAAGGGTGCTATATAAAGACAGACAGACGGCCTAAGGGACTCTTCCTCTCCATCCCCTCTGCGGGTACCTTTGTTACTCCCAATCTTCCCTTAGGAGCACCCTGTAAAGCCACAGTCATTTTCATTGCTGTGTTGGGCTTCGTTATGCTTAGTATTGCGAATCGTACTCTGCACACAGGCTCACTCATTTCGTTTCTGACACCGGATACACATTTTTTTGAGGGTTAATCTCATAACCGAGAATCCAACTTACAAAAACAAGAGTGTCAAATAAAATAGGCAATGTGTTCTGTATATGTCTCTGCACCTAGCATAAACCCTACCCAAACCAGAAATTGTTTACACCGTATAAACATGTATAATTAAATAGAACTTAGAAACAAACTATTAGGATACACATCTAATAACATGTGATGTGAAAGCTGTACTAATTCCCAAGAATACTAATATTAAACAGGAGAATACTAATATACAGCAGGATGAAATGACTTTTAATGGAATCTGCATAAAGGTTATTTATACAGGAATTTCTCTCTTTCTCTGTGTGTACACACACACACACACACACAGACACACACAGACACACACACACACACACACACACACACCGAAATTGCTTAATTAGTGGTATTGTGCTTAATTAAGAAGCCTTGTGACAAAGCTCTATGGGCTGTTTTTTTTTAGAAAGATTCAAGCAAAATGTATGCTGTAAAAATAAGAAAGGGGAGGAGGCCTCTTAAAATAAATCCACTTTTCTTTAAAAAGAATATTGTACAATTGTAAATAAAATAATAGTTGTATTGTGGCTATGAAAGTTACAATTTTTTACCCCCTAGTTAAGTACAGTGTGTGTGTCCTCTTATTAAATATATATATATATATATATATGATAGTGTCAAGTTTACATTAATCTAATATGCATTCATATTGGTTAGAATGTCAGAAAGTCCCACCATTGACACTCCATGTATTTAATTAGTTAAATAAGGCCTCTTTGTGGGGGACTGGGACTGGCATTGTAGATGTCATTTATTAAAGGTTCCTTTTGTTTGTATTTGTCACTTGGAGACAAAATCTAATGTATCAAATAAAAAAAATCCTATTACTTTGAACATTAGTATTATTACCACCACCATCATCGTTAATATTATTTTTTAATAGAATACGGGTTGGTCACGGCAAATGTGAAAATAAACTTTATTTAAAAATACAAACAAAAAGTCCCCCCCCCCCCCCACCTCCCCAGATTGTAAAGATCAATACACCTGATGCAAGTCTGTTTCTGAGAAAGGGTTTTGCTCAAATCTGTAATACAAGATGATCCAGAGATATTGTGTGAGGGGGGAGTCTGTGAGAAATGTAATTGTTACAGAGATGGAAACCAATGATTACTGTGTATTTATTTAAATCTCCCAGGTGCCAAACAGATGCAAAAACCAGCTCCAGATTTATCAAATGAAAACAAAATAAATATTTTTTGTACTTTGATAAATGAAGAGCTCTTTCTTGCTCCAACTCTGCATTCATTTTTGCAGCTGAGAGTGTTTGATAAAACAACTCTTATAAACCCCCTCCCCAAATCACTCCACTTGTTTGGAAATAGCTGGATACATTCAGGAGCATGTTCCAAATAATCCCTAGCATTCATTTCAAGCTGACAGCCTGTTGTGGAAGCTTGTTACATAGAATGGTGTCTTGCTTTGCAATGCGTTGCAGGCCCCTCTGGCAGGGACGAGGTTACTGATTCTTGCTGGGACAGGCCTTCTTTCACACTATGAGGTTTTTGGACAGGGATGCAGCATTTTTCAGCACATGGCTTGTACCCAGCAAAGAAACTCACAAGAAGTTCAAATGTGCACAGAGCTGGCTTACTACTGCAGGGGTTTTCAACCACAGTCCTCAAGGCCTCCCAACAGGTCAGGTTTTCAGGATGTCCCTGTTTCAGCACAGGTGGCTCAATCAGTGACTCAGTCTTTGACCGAGGCACTGATTGAGCCACCTGTCCCGAAGCAGGGATAGCGTTGAAACCTGGCCTGGTGGGGGTGCAAGGTCTTGAGGATTGGAGTTGAGAACCCCTGCACTATGGGATAACAATGTCACAATATGTCAATAAAAGGAACTTCACACGGATTCAGCTACAATGTGATCAGAAATTCAAATGCTGCTGTTTACCCAGCAAACACAAAGTGAACTCCCTGATACAATTCCCTCGGTGCCAGCAGGAGATCCTGACTTCAGCAAATAGATTTATTCAGAAGTACAGTAGGAGACATATATACACACACACACACACACACACACACACACACACACACACACACACACACACACACACACACACACACACACACACACACACACACACACACACACACACACACAGCACCAACAGTGTATGCAGCACTCAGCACACCATTTCTAAAACTGTCCGGAACATGTATAACATGGAGATAAAAGCATTACGGATATTGTGAGGGTTATTTATTTACCAGTCTCTTGGCTGCCAAAGTGGGGCGAACATAACAAGAACAAGCATTCTCCTTGAAACCAATGATATTTTCTTCCTTGAGAAATCGGGTGCTGTACTTTTGCCTCAGATTTGTAGGTGTAAAACTTTAATAATGTATCCGAGTCTCATGGCTGCTAAACGATGCAAAAAAATTGCACCAGATTTATGAAACATTGTCCTTGGATAAATGTGGTGCAGTTTTGCTGCCAGGAGACATTAGTAAGATTAAATCTAAACAGACTGCTGAGAGAGCCAGTGAGCATGTTTAGTGAGAGGGCGGTGAGTATGTGCGGTGGGGAAGCCTTTGTGAGCATGGTTGGCAAGCGGGCGGTGAGTGTGTTTGGTGGGAAGTTGGTTAGTTCAGTATGTTTGGTGGGAAGGCCTGTGGGAATGTTTGGTGAGAGCGTGGTGAGTATGCGTGGTGGGAAAGCTAGTGAGTATGTTTGGTGAGAGGTCCAGTACATATGTTTGGTAAGAGGGCAGTGAGTGTGTTTGGTAAGAAGGCAAGTGAGTATGTTTGGTGAGAAGCTGGTGAGTATGTTTGGAGAGAGGGCCAGTCAGTATGTTTGGTGAGAGGGTGCCGAGTATGTTGTTGGGAAGGCGACGAGTGTGTTTGGTGAGAAGTTGGTGAGTATGTGTGGTGGGAAAGCTAGTGAGCATTTTTGGTCAGAGGTACAGTGCATATGTTTGGCGAGATCGCAGTGAGTGTGTTTGGTAAAAAGATAGTGAGTATGTTTGGTGAGAAGTTGGTGAGTGTGTTTCGTGGTAAGGACCATGAGTATGTGTGGTGAGTATGTTTGGGAGGCAGGCCAGTGAGTGTGTTTGGTGAGAGGGTAGTGAGAGAGAGGGTGGTGAGAGGACAGTGAGTATGTGGGGTGGCAAAGCCAGCGAGTATGGTTGGTGAGAGGTCCAGTGCATATGTTTGGCGAGAGGGCGGTGAGTATGTTTGGTGGAAAAGTGGTGATTATTTTTGGTGAGAAAGCTGGGAGTATGTTTGGTGAGAGGGCCAGTGAGTATGTTTAGTGGGAAGGCCAGTGAGTATGTTTGGTGAGAAGGCGATGAGTGTGTTTGGTGAGAGGGCCGTGAGTATGTTTGGTGTGAGGGTGGTGAGTATGTTTAGTGGGAAGGCCAGTGAGTATATTTGGTGAGCGAGTGGTGAGTATGTTTGGTGGGAGGGAGGGGAGTATGTTTTGGTGGGAGGTGAGTATGTTTTGGAAAGAGTTCCAGTGCATATGTTTTGTGGGAAAGCCAGTGAGTATGTTTGGTGAGAGGGCCAGTGAGTATGGTTTGGTGAGAGGGACAATGAGTATGTTTTGGTGGGAGGGTGGTGAGTATGTTTGAAGAGAGGGCATTGAGTATGTTTGATGGGAAAGCCAGTGAGTCTATTTTGGTGACAGTGTGGTGAGTATGTTTGATGAGAGAGTGGGCAGTATGTTTGTTGAGAGGGCCAGTGAGTATGTTTGGTGAGAGGGCCAGTTAGTATGTATGGTGAGAGGGCAGTGAGTATGTTTGGTGAGAGGGCCAGTTAGTATGTATGGTGAAAGGGCAGTGAGTATGTTTTGGTGACAGTGTGGTGAGTATGTTTCATGAGAAAGTGGGGAGTATGTTTGTTGGGAGGGCCAGTGAATATGTTTGGTGAGAGAGCGGTGAGTATGTTCGGTGAGAGGGTGGTGAATATGTTTCGTGAGAGGCCAGTGAGTATGTTTGGTGTGAGGGTGGTGAGTATGTTTGGTGAGAGGGTCAGTGAGTATGTTTAGTGGGAAGGCCAGTGAGTATATGTGGTGAGAGGGTGGTGAGTATGTTTGGTGAGAGGGTGGTGAGTATGTTTGGGGAGAGGGTGGTGAGTATGTTTGGTGAGAGGGTGGTGAGTATGTTTGGTGAGAGGGTGGTGAGTATGTTTGGTGAGAGGGTGGTGAGTATGTTTGGTGAGAGGGTGGTGAGTATGATTGGTGAGAGGGTGGTGAGTATGTTTGGTGGGAATGCCAGTGAGTCTGTTTTGGTGACAGGGTTGTGCATTTGTTTGATGAGAGAGTGGGGAGTATGTTTGGTGAGTGGGCCATTGAGTATGTTTGGTGAGTGGGCCAGTGAGTATGTTTGGTGAGTGGGTGGTGAGTAGGTTTGGTGAGAGGGCAGTGAGTATGTTTGGTGAGAGGGCAGTGACAGTGAGTATGTTTGGTGAGTGGGTGGTGAGTATGTTTGGTGAGAGGGCAGTGAGTATGTTTGGTGAGAGGGCAGTGAGTATGTTTGGTGAGAGGCCAGTGGCAGTGAGTATGTTTGGTGAGAGGGCAGTGAGTATGTTTGGTGAGAGGGCAGTGACAGTGAGTATGTTTGGTGAGTGGGTGGTGAGTATGTTTGGTGAGAGGGCAGTGAGTATGTTTGGTGAGAGGGCAGTGAGTATGTTTGGTGAGAGGCCAGTGGCAGTGAGTATGTTTGGTGAGAGGGCAGTGAGTATGTTTGGTGAGAGGGCAGTGACAGTGAGTATGTTTGGTGAGGGGGTGGTGAGTATGTTTGGTGAGAGGACAGTGACAGTGAGTATGTTTGGTGAGAGGGCAGTGAGTATGTTTGGTGAGAGGGCAGTGAGTATGTTTGGTGAGAGGGCAGTGACAGTGAGTATGTTTGGTGAGAGGGCACTGACAGGGAGTATGTTTGGTGAGGGGGCAATGAGTATGTTTGGTGAGAGGGCAGTGACAGTGAGTATGTTTGGTGAGAGGGCAGTGAGTATGTTTGGTGAGAGGGCAGTGACAGTGAGTATGTTTGGTGAGAGGGCAGTGAGTATATTTGGTGAGAGGGCAGTGAGTATGTTAGTGAGAGGGCCGTGAGTATGTTTGGTGAGAGGGCAGTGACAGTGAGTATGTTTAGTGAGAGGGCAGTGAGTATGTTTGGTGAGAGGGCAGTGACAGTGAGTATGTTTAGTGAGAGGGCAGTGAGTATATTTGGTGAGAGGGCAGTGAGTATATTTGGTGAGAGGGCAGTGAGTATGTTTGGTAAGAGGGCAGTGACAGTGAGTATGTTTAGTGAGAGGGCAGTGAGTATATTTGGTGAGAGGGCAGTGACAGTGAGTATGTTTAGTGAGAGGGCAGTGAGTATATTTGGTGAGAGCGCAGTGAGTATGTTTAGTGAGAGGGCAGTGAGTATGATTGGTGAGAAGGCAGTGACAGTGAGTATGTTTGGTGAGAGGTCAGTGAGTATATTTGGTGAGAGGGCAGTGACAGTGAGTATGTTTGGTGAGAGGGCAGTGACAGTGAGTATGTTTGGTGAGAGGGCTGTGAGTAAATGTGGTGAGAGGGCAGTGACAGTGAGTATGTTTGGTGAGAGGGCAGTGACAGTGAGTATGTTTGGTGAGAGGGCAGTGACAGTGAGTATGTTTGGTGAGAGGGCTGTGAGTAAATGTGGTGAGAGGGCAGTGAGTATGTTTAGTGAGAGGGCAGTGAGTATGTTTAGTGAGAGGGCAGTGAGAATGTTTGGTGAGAGGGCAGTGACAGGGAGTATGTTTGCTGAGATCATTACATGTTTAAATTCTACATAATTCATGTGCTAAATTCTAAATGAGTGGACCTGGCTTATTAATTAGATAGTTGTAGTGTGTTTACTTAAAATAATGCAGCCTGGCCGCTGATCTTTCCAAGATAACCTCACACACACTACATGCGCCTGGCTGCAATTCTCATTGGAGCTGAAGTAACCACCAGTTATTTTTGGCTTTCGCCCCTTCAAATCAGAGACAACTAACCCCGGCTCCCTTAGGCATCTAGCATGAAATGAAACCGCAATGCATGGCTATTTATAAAGTGCTACACATAGTGCAGACCTCAGAGGTGAGTGGTTTGGGATATACAAAGCACTGAGCTTTATATATAGTGTTGTGAGTATGCTATAATTAAGCAAATAATCCCAAACCTTTCGATGGTGTGAATAGATCTTTATAGCTCCACTGACGTGTGTGTGTGTATGTGTGTGTATGTGTGTGTATGTGTGTGTATGTGTGTGTATGTATATGTAGCCATGCCACCTTTGGCTACAAACCTGCCATACTCCTGGCAGTAAGCCCTGCTAGAACCAGGCTGCCAGTAGTCAACATGGGGGTTTCCCCCTCCTTGGTGCTGCACTTGAGTGACAGTGGGAGGTGGTGACATCAGGCCTGAGCATGACCAATCATGGGAGTGACCTGGTGCCCTCCTCCTTGCTGTACTTAAGGGCAGTGCCGCCCCAAATTTAGTAGTGCCTCAATGAGTGGGATATAAACGTGGGACTTAACCTTCTCCAAAACCGTGGGTAACCATCATCATAGGAGGAGAACCCCGGTGAGATAAAACCAGCTCTATTATATGGGACTATTCACTAGTAAGATGAGTCTCTTGGATTAAGATCTGAGTTTTGAGTGAGAGATCTCACGGAAGATAACCCTGTTTAGGGTCGTTACAAAATCACTGAGAGACTCTAAGTTTCCTTTAAATCGAATCTGTGTAACCCAGGACTGTGTTCTCAAAGCATATATCCAGTCTGTTATATCTTGCTTACTCCGTTTTTTGTCTCACTACATGTGAGTTTTCTATACTTATTTTTAGGTGTTTTTTTTTTAAATAAATAAATAATACTTTATCACTATCTTTTTATTCATTATTCAATTCCTATTGGAGGACTCATTGAGATTGGGACAATTTGCAGTTCCAGTATTTAAAGATCCAGGATTAACCCGTTAAGGACTCCGGAGTAACCCTTTGGGGTTATAAAGATCCTCCAGAGTACAATTCTCCAAAGTGTTCCTGATCCATATTATTGGATAAATGTTCTAATATCCTCATCTATGTGTAAGTGCAATTTCTAGCATTTACTTTTTCAATTGCACAGACATACTACTCAATGTGTGTTCCACGCTCCCCACTTTCTCTTTTCTTGTGCGCTTAGGTCATTTTCTACATCGTGTGAATCTTCTCGGCACCTGTAAGGTCGTGGACCTTCTTGGCAGCAAAGATTAGGGAAAGTATTAATTATCACGGTTTACACCTTTCTCCATTGTGTAATATATTATTGCTATTTCACATTGTTAGTTATTGTATATTGTTGTGCTTTTTGTTTATATATATATATAGCCAATAAAGAATATCACTTGTGAGCACATTCACATGTCTCAGACAGGTCTGCACCCCTGCCTTTCAACCATTATCACCTAGCATACAGTGCTCCCACTGCAGCAGGGGATTCTGGGAAATGACATGCAATTGAGCACACAACGTGTCACCTTTTGCCTGGAATATCCATACACAGGGAGCCCATATAAGCAAATACATTGCCGTTCACACAGCTTTTAAGCACAGCATGGGACTGGCACAGCAAGTCAAACCACTCACAGACATGTTTCAACCTTGATGGGTATCATCAGTGTGAGGTTGGTTTATACTTGTGTAGCCAGGTCTCCCCAGCGCTACCGCACCCCCCTCACCTCGGTGCCGATCGCGGGGGCCGCCGCGTCCAATGGCGGCTCCGTTCGGCAGTGGCAGGGGAGAGGGCGGTCAGGTCCCGGCTCGGGGGTTGCCGGGGACGCGTGCGGCCGGTTGCCAAGGCCGCACGCGCATCTCAGGGCCCCCGGCGCTCCCGGAGCTGGGCGGATAGGGCGCCGCCATTGCGCTTCAACTCGCGCATGCGCAGTGAGTCCCCGGCGGCCCAGTTAGCTCGCGCATGCGCAGGGAGGCTGCGAGAGACAGGGCAGAGTCGCGCATGCGCAGGGAGAACCCTAGAGCCAGGGAGCAGTTGCGTGAGGGCAGGGAAGGCGCAGGAGAGTCGCGCGAGAGTAGGGGAAGTTAGTGAGAGGTTGCGGCGGCCATTACAGGTTTGTGTAGGCAGAGGGAAGGCACGCACGCGGCCTCAATGTTATTGTAGGGGCCTCGGGACTACAATTCCCATGAGGCATAGCGAGGCAGGCACCAGGTGCTTGATAGGAGCCAATAGGGCTGCAGGACTGCCCTGGAGGAAAGAGATACATTTTCCCGGGCTTTGCATGAGTCACGTGAGTTGGAGCAGCGGAGCTGAAGGGGAAGGAAGGATGCAGGGAGTGAGTGCAGCTCCTGCATCCTGATAGGTACCCTCACCCTCCAGGTAGGCCCCAACTCCCCACCAGGTTAGTGGGTAACTGATAAGGGACGGCCCTAGATAGGGAGGTCGCCCTTAGTGTATGTAAGGTGCAGGTTTGGCAGTGCCACAGCGGGTAGTGCTGTGCGCACTGGCAAATAGGCACAGTGTGTGCAGTGTGTTTGCTGCGGGTTCCAGGTTGCTGTGTTGAGTGTTGTATGTGACGCTGCGTGTACTGAGTGCAGTGTGTGTGCAGCGTGTGTTACTGTCTGCAGGCTGACTGTGAGAACTGTGTCGGCTGCAGGCGGGTTAGTGTTAGGATTAGTGAGTTAGGAGCTAGTGTTAGGGAGGATTAGGGACTTGGGTAGATAAGGGAGTGGGGCAGGTTATTAACCCCGCAGGCCCTAGAAGTTTCCCCAAGTCACCTCAGGTTGCGGTACATCAGGGACAGGCCCTAGGTTAGGGACTCTGTCATGTAGTGCCAAGGTTAGATAGGGATCAGCGGATGCTGCAGTTCCCATAAGGCGACGTGGGCTCAAGTCGGTGTTCAAAGATAAAGACTATCTCCTGGGTGGGATCACCCCTGGCGGACCCCAAGCAAAGATTCACAGCACCGGATCAGACGGGATCCAGGTCGACAGATCCTTTGAGAAGTAGTTGCAGGCCCGAGTGCAGGAGAACTCGGCAGGTACTCTACAAGTGCACCAACAGATCATAACATTCTATTAACACATAGTGGCAGCGCTGACCACGGGACAAGGGTTGGGCTGTGGGCACCGTGTGGGGATGTTATACTGTTGTGATGGTACTAGAGATGATGTAATAGTTGTCCTTATTCGTGTTTATTCATTCAGTAAACCTGTTATCCCTAATACTGGTGTATCTGGTTTCTGAGTGGGTTCCTATGTTAGGGTCATTCTACATTTCCCTAGAATCCTACATAGGTGGAGGCGCTGAAAGAAGATTCGTTCTAGAGGATTCACCCCAGGCTCTCATTAGCGGAGGCTCAGACCTCCTGTGAGCCTGACAGGTATATGCACCACACCGGTAACAACATATGTTCTACTCACCCACACTACATATGAGATTGGGTGGGGTGGAATACCCGTTACATTTGGAGGCGCTGCTGAGATACACCTGGGGTGCCCTGTCCATTTTTTCTAAATTGTCGCGTTCCTATTTTTGCCGCTATGTTTGTAAAGTCCGGAGACGAGGTCCTTGCCTGGGCGTTGCGGCAGTATATGGAGCCTGGCCAGGTAGTGGCGGTAGGAGGCATACCCGCTAGTATACCCGCAATGAAGGTCCGGGAGGGTATGTGTAAAATTCCTGGGTGGCCGTGGGCATGTGTCTTAGAGGAGGAACAAGATCCCACGTCCACATGGAAAACCATACTTTTTGTTGTAACTCACACTGAGGATATATGCCTGGCAGAGGCACCGTCCGCGCTGTTCATGCCCGGGGGACCCTCAGAAGGGTACCCCCTAGTCTATGCCGACCCAGCAAAATGGCGGCTCCCGCCAAATCAGGAGAGCGCACGTGCTGCTGACTGCAAGCCTGCACAGAAAGATGTCGCAACATTCTGTCCGGGTTTGGCGCGAAAAGCAGAGCCCCTCCCCTGTGCTGTGAGTGACTCAGTGCAGAGCGAAAAACAATTCCTTGTAAAAGGTGCCCTTCCTTTAGATTCCACCAGGGGGAGCAAGCACGGTTATCTTCAACCATACGTGGACGCTGTGATAGACACTCTGATCTCTAAGGATGAGGATGAGATAGCCTCTCTGTTCTATGATGAGGATGAGATAGACTGTCAGGGGATACACCCTAATGTGTATGTGCCCTGGCGAGCGCCAGGAATAGATCTCCTTATGCTACTGTGCCCCTGCTTGCAAGAAGCCTATGACGAGGGAGCCGTCATGTCCCAAGTGCCACTAGACTTCAGGATCACCGAGGTAGATGGGGAGCTGTGTACACAGTGCTTTAGCCCCACCTGTGACTGTTCTAGGGGAGCACTGGCGTGGGAACCTCAATGTGATTGTTGCGGTGCAATTTTCTTGATGCCTATTGTACCCCAGCCTACAGAGCCAGCTAAGGAGCCAAGTGAGCCCTTGGCGGAGAAGAGCGCAACTGCAGTGGAGGTACCGGAGCACGCCAGCTTCGTACCCACAACCACTGGCTGCATTTCAGAAGAATCTGGTGACTACCTTGCGGAGGATACTGTCATGATATCTTCCGGGGAAAAGGTGGAAGTCCCATCGGTGGCGATGCACCTACCGGCGAACCACCCCAGCGGTGATGCAGAGGATACAGAGTCTGCTGTGGGTCCGTGTACCCTGGAAGAGGTGTCTTCCGATGTTGCGGACCCTGCTGTGGGCCCGTGTGCCCTACGATGGTCAGTCCGACCTACTACAGAGGTACCATCTGTCCTAGAATGGGGACCAGTACCTAACGCCGACAAGGGTGAGTCGACTGCCCCAGGGGTGTCGGGGGTGAGCCTCCAGGTGACCGCGGAGCACGATGGCTCCTTAAGTCTGGTCGCCCGGGTGAAGGGTTCCCCTCTGCATCGCGTCCTGGCGGAGGTGTCCTCACTAGAAGGTAGCTGTCCAGAGGAGAGAGTGGACCAGTGTCTACCGCCGATCCTTCCGGAAGAAGGGAAGCCCATCGTCAGCCAGCAGAGTGGTAAGGAACCCCCTTGTTCCCCACAGACTCCGATGGAGGTGGCCGTGAAGAAGGCCAAAGCTACAGTTCCTGAGCGGAGTGTGAGCCCGTGTGCTCCGACACAAGTGGTCCCAGGACTGGGATCCAACGCTCCCGAGTTTTCAGCGCGTAAGTGGACTGCCCCAGAAGTGCCAGGGGCAGGTCCCGATACCACCAAGGTGGGAACTGACAGCGTCCCCGAGGACCTGTTGGCCCCCGTGATTCACCGCAGGGGTAAGGTGTCTACTTTTTCCCCCCTGCCAGGTGAAACCGAGACATTTCCCAGTGCTCGCTTCTCAGTGGAAGCCTCACAAGTCTGTAGGGACAAGGACTGTGTAAAGGACGATCCAGGGAGACTGGCCTCCTTTACGCCCAAAAAGGAGCGTGCCATTCGCCAGGTGGTGGACCGCGGGAAAGGTCCTGGCCTCCTGGTCTACCGCATCCCTGCCGCGGATGACCGGGTAAAGGCCTGCTTAAAAGACGTTGTGCTACTCCTTCCACCAGGGGGAGGAAGTAGCGAAGAGCCAGAAACTGTCGCCTTAGAGTGTGCTCTCCAAGAAATTTTTCTGGGGGAGGCTCACAGACGCAAAAGTGAGGTACCCCCATCTGATCTGGTAGGGGCACCCCACAAATGGTCTCAGCCAGTCTCGGGTATTATTGAGTGTGATGTACTATGTAATCTGAGGTGTAAAGTCGACCTGATAATTGTAACAAATATGACATGCCGTATTTTATTGTGTAACCTTATGTCAGGGTATGGCGTTCTCCAAGCGAGGACGTTGGATTTTCCACCAGGGGGAGAGTGTAGCCAGGTCTCCCCAGCGCTACCGCACCCCCCTCACCTCGGTGCCGATCGCGGGGGCCGCCGCGTCCAATGGCGGCTCCGTTCGGCAGTGGCAGGGGAGAGGGCGGTCAGGTCCCGGCTCGGGGGTTGCCGGGGACGCGTGCGGCCGGTTGCCAAGGCCGCACGCGCATCTCAGGGCCCCCGGCGCTCCCGGAGCTGGGCGGATAGGGCGCCGCCATTGCGCTTCAACTCGCGCATGCGCAGTGAGTCCCCGGCGGCCCAGTTAGCTCGCGCATGCGCAGGGAGGCTGCGAGAGACAGGGCAGAGTCGCGCATGCGCAGGGAGAACCCTAGAGCCAGGGAGCAGTTGCGTGAGGGCAGGGAAGGCGCAGGAGAGTCGCGCGAGAGTAGGGGAAGTTAGTGAGAGGTTGCGGCGGCCATTACAGGTTTGTGTAGGCAGAGGGAAGGCACGCACGCGGCCTCAATGTTATTGTAGGGGCCTCGGGACTACAATTCCCATGAGGCATAGCGAGGCAGGCACCAGGTGCTTGATAGGAGCCAATAGGGCTGCAGGACTGCCCTGGAGGAAAGAGATACATTTTCCCGGGCTTTGCATGAGTCACGTGAGTTGGAGCAGCGGAGCTGAAGGGGAAGGAAGGATGCAGGGAGTGAGTGCAGCTCCTGCATCCTGATAGGTACCCTCACCCTCCAGGTAGGCCCCAACTCCCCACCAGGTTAGTGGGTAACTGATAAGGGACGGCCCTAGATAGGGAGGTCGCCCTTAGTGTATGTAAGGTGCAGGTTTGGCAGTGCCACAGCGGGTAGTGCTGTGCGCACTGGCAAATAGGCACAGTGTGTGCAGTGTGTTTGCTGCGGGTTCCAGGTTGCTGTGTTGAGTGTTGTATGTGACGCTGCGTGTACTGAGTGCAGTGTGTGTGCAGCGTGCGTTACTGTCTGCAGGCTGACTGTGAGAACTGTGTCGGCTGCAGGCGGGTTAGTGTTAGGATTAGTGAGTTAGGAGCTAGTGTTAGGGAGGATTAGGGACTTGGGTAGTAGGGGAGGGGGGCAGGTTATTAACCCCGCAGGCCCTAGAAGTTTCCCCAAGTCACCTCAGGTTGCGGTACATCAGGGACAGGCCCTAGGTTAGGGACTCTGTCATGTAGTGCCAAGGTTAGATAGGGATCAGCGGATGCTGCAGTTCCCATAAGGCGACGTGGGCTCAAGTCGGTGTTCAAAGATAAAGACTATCTCCTGGGTGGGATCACCCCTGGCGGACCCCAAGCAAAGATTCACAGCACCGGATCAGACGGGATCCAGGTCGACAGATCCTTTGAGAAGTAGTTGCAGGCCCGAGTGCAGGAGCACTCGGCAGGTACTCTACAAGTGCACCAACAGATCATAACATTCTATTAACACATAGTGGCAGCGCTGACCACGGGACAAGGGTTGGGCTGTGGGCACCGTGTGGGGATGTTATACTGTTGTGATGGTACTAGAGATGATGTAATAGTTGTCCTTATTCGTGTTTGTTCATTCAGTAAACCTGTTATCCCTAATACTGGTGTATCTGGTTTCTGAGTGGGTTCCTATGTTAGGGTCATTCTACATTTCCCTAGAATCCTACATAGGTGGAGGCGCTGAAAGAAGATTCGTTCTAGAGGATTCACCCCAGGCTCTCATTAGCTGAGGCTCAGACCTCCTGTGAGCCTGACAGGTATATGCACCACACCGGTAACAACATATGTTCTACTCACCCACACTACATATGAGATTGGGTGGGGTGGAATACCCGTTACACTTGCTTTGCAATATTTCTAGGCTGGGTAGGTTTACCATTACATTTTAAGTTATGGTGTGCTCATTTGCATGTCATTTCCCAGAATCCTTTGCTGCGCTTAAAAGCTGTGTGAACGGCAATGCATTAGCATATATGGGCTCCATGTGTATGGATATTCCAGGCAAAAGGTGACACATTGTGTGCTCATTTGCATATCATTTCCCAGAATCCCTTGCTGCAGTGGGAGCACTGTATGCTAGGTGATGGTTGAGAGGCAGGGGTGCAGACCTGTCTGAGACATGTGAATGTGCTCACAAGTGATATTCTTTATTGGCTATATGCTAACGGTGGAGGTTTTTTGTTGCCTTTTTCAACACACACACACACACGTACACACACACACGTACACACACACACACACGTACACACACATACGTACACACGTACACGTACGTACGTCCCCAATAAGATGATCAGACCTCAGAGGAGGGGTTTAATTCTATATATGCCGATGCAGCCGTTCCCTATAGACTTCAATATAGAATAAGGCCCTTAAATTCACACGTGTGGCTATAGTATCATTTTGTAGACGGTCCCTTATATTGAACAGTATTACTAATAAGAGAATATACTGAGGATCCCTATTGTTAACAATAAATTGTCTCTCTTTCCAATGCTTTACTGCTTTATAAACTCACAAAAATCATTACACCCATTTCCCCTCAAATTGATAGTGGGCACCTATGTTTTCACCCTGACATCACGGTTGGTGAAATACTCCGGCAGTGTTCCAGCTTGGAAACATTTTGATATCAAACAATATTTTGGAAATGGTTAAATATGGCCGCCCTTGTAACTATTGTAATAACAGTTCATATTCTATAACTTCGCTTTGGATGCACAATCTACCGAGCAAACCCATTTATAGTGTACTGCCTGTCTGATATAAAATTATATATATATATATATATATATATATATTTTTTTTTATATATAGAGGTATCAGTACCGTGTTAGCCGAGCTTCAATAATCAAAAAATAAATAGATGATACCGTTCTGTGGCTAACGAAATGCTTTTATTTGTGCGAGCTTTCGAGATACACTGATCTCTTCTTCCGGCGATGTTACAATGAATGAAGCAAACAAAAGCTATACTATAAACAGTGTCTATTGGAATGTTATCTGTGCTGGTCCTTTCCCCGGTGTGGATGTGTTTTATGGCTGGAGGTGTCAAAAGGTTCCTGAAAGCAAGTGATGAAAGAGTGTGTATGTGTATCAGTGTGAATAAAAATGAATGGAGAGCCCACAGTATATACAGTGCTTTACAAAAGGTGTGTGTGGAGTGGGAGTGGATATAAATGGTGTGGAAATGAATGGAGAGCCCACAGTATATACAGTGCTTTACAAAAGGTGTGTGTGGAGTGGGAGTGGATATAAATGGTGTGGTAATGAATGGAGAGCCCACAGTATATACAGTGCTTTACAAAAGGTGTGTGTGGAGTGGGGGTGGATATAAATGGTGTGGTTATATATATAATTTTTATCTTGAAAAAACAGGCCTTTTTGGGGGTGGGTGGGAGAGGTCCTTGAGGACTGGAATTGAGCGCCCCTGGTTTATATAATAAATAAAATGTTGATGATGGTAAATAGTTTAAAGACAAGAACACACATATCTATATACTGTATACTGTATTCTGTTTGATTTTACTTACATTGACAGCACAGCTTATTCCATAATATGCCCTGTGCTCTCACTGCATTCATTATATTTATTTATTTATAAAATATTTTACCAGGAAGTAATACATTGAGAGTTACCTCTCGTTTTCAAGTATGTCCTGGGCACAGAGTAAAACAAATAATACATGGTTACAAGTACAGTTACATAAATGAACAGGGTATACATTATATACAAGACATTGCATGCACAGTTAAAGAAAATGTATATTATGAGCGTATGAAACAGTTACAGACCAGGTTAAAATGTGAGACAGCCTTAGATTTGAAAGAACTTAAACTGGTGGTGGATGTGAGAGTCTCTGGTAGATTGTTCCAGTTTTGGGGTGCACGGTAGGAGAAGGAGGAGCGGCCAGATACTTTATATGTCACAAAGTACAATTGACACTGCATTTACTAGTCCAGCGGTGGCCAACTCCAGTCCTCAAGGGCCACCAACAGGTCAGGTTTTCCGGATATCCCTGCTTCAACACAGGTGGCTCAGTCAACGACTGATTCTCGACTGCTCCTGATTCCCGAGCAGTATTTTAACCCGTTCAGTGCTGCAGCGGACTGGAACACATTGCAAAGTAACACCCTGCAGGCTCACTCCAGCACAGGAGTTAACCGAAATGCGTCGGCTCCTCCTCAATTTAAAAGGTACAAAACACCCAAACTTATTTTTTGGGGAAATGGAATTTTATAAATATTCCGCCCTCTCGTTTTGTTTTGTTATTATTTATTCGTGGCAGCCTCTCCATGCGTATTTAATCAGCAGACTGCTTGACTTCTTATGGGAGAAAAGACAGACAGTTTATGCAACCACAGTAAAAGCAAAAAGCTGCATTTATAAAAAGGCAAACAGCACAATGAGCGGGGGTCTTAGTTTTCCAAACCTGCCCTGGTTTTGTATCCTGTCAGTAAATTGAAGCAACTTCAGAAGCACAGGCTTCAAACTACAGCAAAACAGATCCAACCTGCTCTTAACAAGTAGCTATAATAGGTCTCCTTTCAGGGGTGAGAGACTCCCGTTCTCCAGGGCCACCGACAGGTAGGGTTGCCAGGTGGCTTCACCAAAAATACTGGACTCAATGGTGAAAGGTGCTCAGCTCAATATGTCCAGGGAGGAAAATACTGGACACATACATGTCCAGTATTACAGTACCTCTCATTTTTTACTGGACAGAGTATCAAAATACAGGACAGTCCAGTTCAATACCGGACACCTGGCAAACCTACCGACAGGTCAGGTTTTCAGGATATCAGCACAGGTGGCTCAATCAGTGGCTCAGTCATAATGACTGAGTCACCTGTGCTGAAGCAGGGATATCCTTAAAACCTGACCCGTTAGTGGCCCTTGAGGATCAGGGTTGCCACCACTATGGGTTTCGGCCACGTTTCTCCGGGCTGCGGGTTTACCTGGAGAATCTCAGTGCGGCGGCATCTCCCTACATCTCCACCCTGCAAATCCCATCAACATGGCTGCGCAATGTCAAATGGTGTCCCGTTGTCATGGCAACTTGACGCGGTGACGTCATGTTGTCATGGCAACACGCGCCATTTGACGTCGATGGGGATGCCGGGAGATGCCGCTGAAGTTAAGAGAAATAAATATATAAATAAGCAAAATAAATCTCAAAACGTTATTGCAAAAAGTCTCCGGGTTAGCCTTCAATAGAAGGTGGCAGCCCTGTGTGAGAACTGGTGTTAGCCACTCCTGCACTGTAGCTCACACATAGCACATACAGGGCTTCTTACATTGTAATGCCCTGGACACTGCATACACTGTATGTCCCGCTCCCCATGCTGCTCGCAGCAGTGTTCTGTTTCCGCTTCTCTCTCTGCAGTGGAAGAGATACATAAGACAGTATAATATTGGTAGTGTAGGACCTGCTGATAGGGTCACGCCGTGACATGGTTGCAGACTTGAAATGTTTTAGCCAAAGGACTGAACTAAATGGCCCATACTTATGACGAAAGAATATAGATAAAATACATAGTAACATACTAAATAACGTGTCATATTGGATGTAGCATTGGGACTTTTTGGCCTTTGTTAATATTTGATGCCATTTCATTATTAGACACATAAGACCCCTTTATTTTGATTCTTCAGCCTATTTTTGACCCTTCATTACCTTGCCTCTTTATGCTGGGATTATGGTCTCCATTTTTGTTGATTGTTTGTATTTATTTTGTAATATGTTGTTTTTATTTATTTTGCAATACTGTATGGTGCTTGACATTTCGATCATGTTTGTCATGCGTGCAGGGCCGAACTAAGGACCTTTAGAGGCCCTAAGCACCAAAACGATTACGGTTTCCCCCCATATGTCATTTAAAATAAAAACACTGCTAAACCGTAAAATAAAATTGTAGTTTTCGAAATGGCATAAAACTTACATGTATGCTGAAATTAAAATAGCTTTTTTTTGACAATTTCAATAAAAACGGCTTAATTCTTGATTTACCAAAAATGCATACAGAACGCAGAAATATTTGGCATTATTACCATTACTTTTTTTTAAGTTTCTAATAAAATGATTGCAGTATTGAAAATTAGACAAAAGTTTTGTACATACCAAATACTGAATTTTGAAACAAAAAAGTAAATTTGAAACAAATTCTTAGCGTAGAGATTCTAACCTTTCTATGGCTCGTGTCGCCCAAAACCATACCCGAAATGAGATTAAGCGTGAAATGTGGGGGTTACGCAGAGCCATGCATTGGCCACGTAGTAGGGATGCAGCAACGAGCCATAGAGGACTAACATAAAAAATGGAGTTGCTCCTGACATCTAACGGCGAAAATGAGAATGATATTAGAAACGGCAGATGTTGCAACTATTGTGACCTACAAATCAACACGAACAAATGTTCCAAATTTTGCGCTTAATATTCGATTAAAAAATGCTCAACGTTTCTGCAGGGTGGGCCAAAGTCGTCCACAAAGGGCCAATGTTACCACAGTTTTCAGTATATATAATATATTAGGGGGGGGGGGGAAATCAAGAATATGTAATTCAGAAAAATATATCAATAATTAAACATAAATTTATTGCAGCACATGACAGGATCTGGTTCCCTCTCATTATTTTGATCCATGTTTATGGTACGGCCCCTGGTTTGGGTGGGGATAAGTTTTAAAAGAGAACAGAAAAGTGGGGAAAGAATATATATAGGGGAATGTAAGAAATCCAACAAAGTTTTGATTTTTCCCATGGTGACTACTTCGAAGATTTTTTTTTTGAAATATCAAATTCTTTATATAAAAAAAATCTAATTATTAAAAAAAAAATCTTATATTTTGTGGTGTCCCCGCTTTGTGGTGTCCCCGTGTACCCCTATTGGGTAATCCGGCCCTGCTTGCATGAATATATTCTGCTTTTTGGGAGTATAAAGTGGGCAGCGAATCTTTTTATTTAAATTTTCGGGATCTTTTATCTTTTTTTATGCACCCCAATTTTGCATCTAAAATAACCATGTCATAAAGAATATATAAAAGCTTTTATTAAAGCTTTTGAGAAATGAAGCTGCAATGTTAGGCTGCGTCCATAGAGATGGGAGCAGTGCTGAACCGCGCTGACGCTGAAGCCTGTGCGATTTCATGCACATGCAGGTGAGCCAGCGGGCGGATCGGGAGGCGGGGGGAGGCGGAGGGAGGCGGGGCAGTGATGTCACTGAGCCAATCGACCGCGACGCACCGACGTCAACATCACGGCGCCGTGATGTTGACGCTGCTTTGCGCTGATTGGATGTTTTCAGCGGACAGCGCGCTGAAAAACAGCTTTGGCTGTCGGCTGAAAAATCCAGCGCCTCAGCACGCCTGCGGACGCTCGCGTGAGCACCCTCTCAAGACATCCTCATTGAGGATGCTGGGGCTCAGCACGGAGCGTCCGCGCGGCTCAGGGCTGCTTGTCCTTCTATGGACGCAGCCTGAGGGGGACGTTTATAAAGGATGTACAGCTGCAAAACTAGTGAAGAAAGCAACAAAAAAAAAACCAGCACCAGATTTGTTAAAGAAACGAGTGCCATTGAAAGTCCACATTTTGCATCCGAGTCTTTGATCCCTTCAATGTGTTTTAGGTTTGCGTTGTACCGGTTTTATCGTGTAAAGGGGCAGTGCAACCAGAGAAGGTTTAAAAAAGAATACAACTGTGTTCAGTTATCCTCTGTCATTTACCGTTCCCTTGAGAAAGTGCCCTATTGGCGTGAAACGCGTGGGAGACTTGTTTGTCTGATGTTTTTATTCTTTGTTATACGATCTAATAAAATATGTTACATTTTTTCAATATTGTGTTCCCGTTTCCCTCCCCATCTGCATTTTCCAGGCTTCATGTCTTTTCCTTTTATTTTTGTAAGAATATCTCGCAGTTTGATTGCTTTTTTTGAGTTCCTCCCTAGATATAAAATTCAGTTTTAAACCCCTGCACTGCCAGAGACGTATGCCATGTAGTACAAAGCAACCCAATAACACACATAGTAATTGCACCGTGCAAACCCTAAAACAGCGAAGGGGCTAACCGCTAGGCTGAATCAAATATTATTTCCTGTAAAAGGTTAACACAGCCATGAGATACGCTCCCCAAAAAACATGTCTTTGGGGATCTGGCGCATAGAAGTAAAGGTAGGAATCACTGCAGGGAGCATAGCTGCAGGTCACTAGAAAGTGTCAGAAATGGGTAGGAAATTGTGTGTAAGGTTAAAATGGGACTGTATTTACTATGGCATCTGTTTAGTTATTTCAAAGCTACACATTTGGACACAGTGCTGGAAACGCACCATACTTAGTGGGATTTACAGTCCCTCTCCTGACTTTCATACAAAGGTTGCCCAAGGTCACACACGGGTCATTGATCGTAGCTTTCAGTCTCAGTGTAAGAATAATGCACCACATGTATTAAAGATGAAAACTCTGTTGTCTTAGCCAGGATACATTTGGTGCAATATTTTTGCCCCAGTTTTGCAGCTGTAAATACCCATCATGTTCCTGGAGGATTTCAGATGTGCACAGACAGGCCTATTTTTTCTATTTATTTCACCGGTTTAATGAAACATTGTTTGCACGTATTACCATGAAATGTCAACGTTTATTTTCTTATTTAAGAATAAAGCTGGACCGAAAGTGGGTCCTGCAGCAAGACAATGATCCTTAACATACAAGCAGATCTACAAAAGTGATGGCTGCAGAAGAAGACATTCCACGTTTTAGAATGGCCTAGTCAAAGTCCGGACCTAAACCCCATCTAAATATTGTGACAGGACCTGAAGCGAGCGGTCCATGCAAGGAAGCCCTCAAATGTCACCGAGTTGAAGCAGTTGTGTAAGGCACGTTCTATAGTGCCGGGCGCGTGCTACGCCGGGCGCGCGCACGGCAGGGAGAGGGGAGCCGACAGACAGCGGCCAAGATGAGGAAAATCATCTTTTCACGCCACTACCGGCGCTGAATGTATGTATATGTGTGTGTGTGTATGTATGCATGTGTATGTATGTATAAGTGTGTGTGTGTGTATGTATGCATGTGTATGTATGCGTGTGTGTGTGTGTGTGTGTGTGTGTGTGTGTGTGTGTGTGTGTGTGTGTGTGTGTGTGTGTGTGTGTGTGTGTGTGTGTGTGTGTGTGTGTGTGTGTGTGTATTTGCGTGTCTGCACAAATCTAATACATTTTTTATTTTTACCAATGTTTTTTTTTTAATAAATAATAAATCACACATAAAACACACACACACACGCGCACACACACACACACACTCAACACTGTATACTTACTCAACACAGTATACTTACGAAAAGCATGCAGCACGCACGGCCGCATGCAGTATATAACAGCCCTAAGAAGGAATGGGCCAAAATTCCTCAAATCGATGTGAGAGACTGACCAGCAGTTACAGGAAACGCTTAGTTGAAGTAATTGTTGTTCATGTGTTCATGGGGGGTCACCAGGTACTAAATCTAAAGGGTCACATACTTTTTCACACATGGATATTGAATGTTAAATCATTTGTGGATAAATAAATGTTGAAAAAAGATCATGTTTTTGTGTCATTTGCTTGATCAGGTTATCTTTATCTATTATTAGGACAGATTAAGAGCTAATAAGATTTGAGGTTTGAAATATGTGAAAATCCTAAGGGGTTCACAAACCTTTTTCTCGCCACCTGTATATTATTTATAAAATGTTTTATGTATATATCTAAGTTTATCTGTAAAATATGGCGCTCTTACCGTTTCCCGTCCTTCATACCTCGCAGTGAAGTAGTGGTATCAGTGGGAGATAAGATGAGGCGTGTGATTGGACAGAGCAGTGTTTCTCCTGCAGGTATTGATGGGGATACCGCGCACACTGGATGTTTCCTACGTAACTCAGGATTCTTACCTACACAGCTCTATAAGGCTGCGGCCCCAGTGTGTGTTTCATGCTTGGCGGCGCTCGTTCCCTGCATACGTGTGATCTGAATGACGGGAAGGCGCGGCGACGACGTCACATGGCTGGTTCTCCCTCATTGGCTGAAACGGCGCCGTGACATGATAAACACCCGTGGTAAGCGCCAGCGCGCTCGCTCCCTGCCTGGCCGCAGCCTAAGGCTCTGCTCCTTCCTACTATACAGCATCCACTTGGGGTGGCAGGCCTATCTGCCAATTGCGCATATACCACTAACATCTTGTGAGTAGATAGACCAATAGAGGCAAGATTTCATCATTCAGCCTAATTACTTCATCTCAACGTCTGCACTTAAATTTGCACTGTTTTTGTTTCCTTTTTCCCCATACTGTATATGCTCCTCCTGGACTGTCTGAAATATACCTTCCTACTTATCAGACTTCATCTTCTAATACAACCCGCCCCCTTCCCAGCACACTTGGAGCCCAGAACCTCACTCCCCCCCCCCCCCCCAAGCTTCTCCCGGTCCTGTTTGCCTAGCTTTCATTAAGCTATCCCTCCCCTATACACTGAAAGGTGTCCTAAAAACATTCATATAAAACATACATGAATTAGAATAGTGCTCCTCACTAATTACATGCAAACGTTTTGTCAACTAATGAGCAATCCTACAAAGGGTCTTATTGTTTCCAGTTCTCCATCCCCTTATAATTCCAATTGTAGAGCGACTCATTTACAAACTGTCCACTCAGTCTCTAAAAAGAGTCATTTTGAAATCTGCCGTATCCACGTGTGGTTATAAGGGAACAGAGAAAAATAGGAAGAAGGTAGCATATAGTGTGGTATAGTAGATACTTATGGAGTTAATTTCTTAATAAATCAGATGCACTTACATTACTGCATGTATATCTTTATTATTTATTTATGTAGCACTATCCTGTACATAGCGCTTCACAGCAGTAACACACGTGACATAATATAAAACATCATGGGAATAAGAGTTTCAGACATAAAAGTAACATTAGGAAAATAAGTCCCCGCCCCGAAGAGCTTACAATCTAAGTGGTAATTAGGGAGAACTTACAGAGACAGTAGGAGGGTGTTCTGGTAAGTGCGTCTGCAGGGGGCCAAAGTCTGTGCACTGAGATGTACAGTAACAGCCAACGGAGCTACCCATATGCTTCGTTAAAGAGCTGTGTTTTAAGAAAGGTCCTAAAGGTGGATAGAGAGGGTGTCAGTCGGACATTGAGGGGAACGGCATTCCAGAGGCGTGGGGCAGTGACTGAGAAAGGTTTTAGGCAGGAGAGGGCTTTAGATATGAAAGGGGGTAGAGAGAAGACATCCTTGAGCAGAATGCAAGAGTCAGGCAGGTGTATAGCGAGTAATTAGGGCTGAGATGTAAGTAGGGGCAGAGGAGTGTAAAGCTTTAAAGGGGAGGAGCAATTTTTAAGTAATGCAGGATTTAATAGAAAGCCAGGAGAGGGATTTCAGCAGGAGACAAACTGAGACAGATTTTAAGAGAGAGTATAGTGATTATAGCAGCAGCATTTAGGATAGATTGTCGGGAGACAGGTGAGAGGCAGGAAGGCCGGACAGCAGAAGGTTACAATAGTTGAGACAGGAGAGAATGAGGGTCTGTGTTAAAGATTTAGCAGTAGAGCAACAGAGGAAAAGGTGTATCTTTGCAATGTTACGGAGGAGAAAATTACATTTTTTTGCTCAATTGTGTATGTGAGAGGAGAATGTGAGAGAGGAGTCAAATGTGACCCCAAGACAGCGTGCTTGTGGTTCTGGGTGTATGATAGTGCTGCCAACAGTAATGTACTGTATGCTTACAGGCTCCAAATGTAAAATCTTTCTATTGGGCTTCCCAGCACCAGGAATACGGCTCCACAATAAATACTGGGCACGTGTCTCCTTGTAAACTGTAAGCTCCTGGGGCCAGGTCCTCTTTACCTTTTATATTTAGTATATTATGTTATTGTCACAATACTGTCCTGTACTGCATCCTCTAGACTTGGGGTGGCCAACTCCAGTCCTAAAGGGACACCAACAGGTCAGGTATTAGGGGTGCCCCTGCTTCAGCACAGGTGGCTCAATCAGTGGCTCGGTCATTCTGACGAAGACACTGATTGAGCCACCTAGGCTGAAGCAGGGATATCTATAAAATAATAACAATGTATCAGACAGATATCCTTTTAGCATTACACAGAATATACAGTAGCTGGAGTCCCACCCAGGGCTCCTCTCCCCATTCAGGCTCAGAGACGCCCTCCTCTAATCCAGGCTGAAATTCCATGATAGAGGCACAGTCAGGAGGGGGCGTCAGGCATTTGGTTGGCTTCCAAAAGATGTTTTGTTGTCAGGTATATCCAATAATGAAGAATTCCTTGAGCACACCATGTCACAGGGGAGATGGCTGCAGGCCGCCTGGGAGCCACACTGTCTGTCTAACCGGCCAGTCTGCGAATATAATGAAAAGTCAAAGACACGGACAACCTATAATCTGAGCACAAGTCCCATTGTGTCTGCTCTGTTCCCCTGGACAAACTCCCTGTCCCTTCAAACTCGGCTGATCAGGAAATATTAAAAAAAAAAGTTACTCACTTAGCCCCTGTGCTGCACGTTTAAGGTTGCGGCCCTGCTGGCACTAACCGAGCGGTGCTTGCCGCTTTTACGTACATACACATATAGATTTAAGTCCCCGCTCACGCGGGGCGCGCGCTCGTACGCTAACTCCAGCTTGGCGCTTGAGTAAACAACAAAATGTAACTTGCCCGCAATGCCCCCCCGCGCGCGCGTGTGTGTGTGTGTGTGAAATAGCCAGGACACCCGGCGCTCATGCATGGAGAGCTGGTGATGTCACCGCTCTCAAGCATGAGCGCGGTCAGCGCCAGTGGGGCCGCAGCCTAAGCCTCCAGTGCACTTGCATGAATTCCTGCAATGCCCTGATTAGATTGTGCACAGTGCGGACCAAAGAGCTCACATCCTCCTGTGTGTTACCCTTTATTTCCTTAGCCTGCCCTATTATACATTGTCTCATTCCCAAAAAAGTATTAGATGTTTTTCAGAGCTATAAAAAGGTGGGAGGTTTCTTATGGAATAGCACCATTTAGCGAATGTGGGCCAGAGTCACTTCTATAAGTTCACAATAAGGTGCCATCTGCATTTCAAATGGACCCACCCCCTTCTTTGGCAGACACACTACAACTTGGTTACTTTGTCTTCATTTTTAACAACTGCTTTATAATAAAGTGTTTCCTAACTTGGCTCATTTAGGCTTGAAACCAGCCATCACATCACATACGACCCCTCCGGCTTTCTTTGGGACTAGTAACAGGCTCGTACCAAACTGAGGAAAGATGCCCGTGGCCACGACAGAGGATGCTTAGTTATAAGGCGGATTTTACCAGATCCCAATAGCAGACATGTTCATGACTACCCTCGCGATATTTTTTACATTGATTTTTCTCCATAATAGAAGTGCTGGGTAATTCACACAAAGCAGTGGGACTGCGTCTGTAGTAGGGCCACCACCCGTTACAGTATGCTGTACCTTTATACTGGTGTCTGCACCCTCTCACTGACTACCTGTGCACCCTCTTATTGAATAAAAAAAGTATGTTCATCATCACATATCTAACGCAATGCAATATATGTTATAATGTCATTTCAGGGCCAGGTTGTAAAAATATAAGGATGAACACACTAGCAGGAGAGAGATACTGTGTATTATTTATCCAGATTTTTATGCCTTAAAATGACAGTGAAGAAATGCCAATTGTTGTTCTTTGTATACATTTTGTCTTATTTTATCTATTTTATTCTACTCTTTATAAGATACATTCTTGTTCATATTGTGTGTACTGTCCCCTGTATTCTCCTAATTCTCCTAATTATTCCCTGTATTTCCTGTATTCTCCTGATTACAGACGTGACTCAAGTTTTCCAGCAATTTAACAGTTTGAGAGAGAAATAAAATGAGAAAATAATTTGGGGGGGGGGGCTTCGTAATCATGGCTGACTGTGTGAATCAAAGCCTGAAGTTCTATTAAATGGATCGAAAATATAAAACCTTGCTACAAACATCGAACATGTCGGGCAAGGTGTCCCATGCCTGAGCGCTTTCACTGTATTATAAACCCAGCATGTGATATCGAGCAGAGGTGCTCAGCGACAGTCCTTAAGCTCCCCCCCCAAACAGGCCAGGTTTTCAGGATAGCCCAGATTCAGCACAGGTGGCTCAATCAGTCCATACGTCAGCACAGGTTGCTCAAGTCTTGGACTGATCCTCTGATTGAGTCATCTGTGCTGAAGCTGGGATATCCTAAAAGCCTGACCTGGTGGGGGTGGGGGCTTAAGGACTGGAGTTGAGCACCCCTGATATTGAGTGTCTTGGATTTAATGAGCCGCCACTGCAATATCAGGAGCCTCAGAAAATCGAGATGAAGAAAATCAGGATTTTATCCATTAAAACAGAAAGAACAGTGACATGCTCAGGGTGCCAGATACTATCAGTATCGGGCCTCTTTTCTAAGATCAGATTTGAATTTGTATTGTGCATCAGAGTATTAATGCTAAAAAGTAGTAGAAACCTCCATAATATGAAGGCTTCATACATATAGATGATATAGAAATGATTCGTGTAATATAATTTATAATAGCCAAACCGTGAACCCCCCCCCCTTCCCCTCCCCCCCCCACACACACATTTTGTTAACAAATATAATGCAACCTCCATGCTGCATGAAATTCGTTTTTGGTTGATACATTGCAACTTAATTATGCAATAACAATATAAACAGATTTTTTAGGGCTTGTGCCAGCTTTAACTTGGCGGGCGATTGTGACAAACATTCTACTTTTTTTTGGAGCACAGAAACAATTTTTTTTTTTAGTACATACCATTAATGTCCGTGTGCAGAACACATTCCACTCCTGTTTCGCCAAAACGTTTGACTAAAAACCCCTTTTTGACGCTTGAGGCGCACGTTGGGAAAAATAAAGTTAGTAATACCGGCGCACGCAAGCGCAATTATATTTGAGATTTCTGCGCGTCAATTTTACGGCAAATATGCTATTTGGGGTGTTTAGAAGACAGGCTCCTGCATAAATCAGACTCAGACAGGCTTCTGGAGGGGATTGCTGCTTTAAAGCTATTTTTTTCTATGATTAGAGTGTTGGATAAATCACCCTGTGTACAGCAAATACAAATACCACTTGTGAGCACATTCACATCTCAGACAGGTCTGCAGCCCTGCTTTTCCCCCATTATCTCTTACAGTGCTTCTACTGCAGCTAGGGCTTCTGGGAAATGACATGCAAATGAGTATAGTGTGTCACCTTTAGCTTCAAACCCATTTCAACATATAGTAATCCATAAGCTTCTGTCTGCCGTATATTTATAATTTGCCCCAAAAAATAGCATGCTTGGAACATGACTTAAAGTTCCCTGATGATGACTCAAGATTTCAATGTAAGTAGCATTCCATGCCCAGTTTAAAGAGAATTTGTTAAGGTTTCTGGTGCAAGGATGCCACAAACAATATATATATAATTGTCCTTAAGTATTGTGGAATAGTGTTACCTGCAGCAGTGTTTTTATTAAATCAGTGCAAATTTGGTTCAAAGTGGAGCTCAGTGGAGCCCCCTAGTGCTGTGTGATTAGCACTGACTGGTACCTGCAAAGCTCCGAGTCCTTATACCAGGGGTGAGAAACTCCAGTCCTCAAGGGCCACCAACAGGTCAGGTTTTCAGGATATCCCTGCTTCAGTACAGGTGGCTCAGTCTTTGACTGAGCCACTGATTGAGCCACCTGTGCTGCAGCAGGAATCTCCTGAAAACCAGACCTGTTGGTGGCCCTTGAAGACTGGAGTTGCCCACCCCGGGCTTACACTGAATGCCCCGCGCACATCCCACATTTGCTTGTTCCTTTGAGCTGTCCAGAAAACGCAAGAGTTCCTTATTATTGTTTCACTGAGCACGGACAGGGCACACAGTGCTGTACACCTCAATTACAAGCAAAATGAAACCTTGTTCCAAAGAGCTTACAATCTAATTGATAGTGTCTGCAGCACAGAAGATATTGGAACTGAAGCTGTATTTTTAATCATGTTATCCCACTTCAAAGACAGTGTCGTGGCGAGTAGGCCTCTTCTTAGCTCTAAGGAAAGTATTGAGACCGCGCTTATCAGGTGTTCTCAGCTGCCTGGTCCTCTTCTTCCCGCTGCTCCAAAACTCTCCGGCGATCAACACAGCAAACATAGAACAAAGACAGGAGCGCAGAGAAGGCAGGGCGGCAAAGAAATAGTTCACATTTATTTCTACACATAGTAACTTAAAAACTTACAGTAAAGTTCAGCCACTTGATCGGTCCAAATCCCCTCACACCGCCGACATCAACACCACGAGATCTGCAGAGTCCCCCCTGCTCCAACTATCCCGGAGCAACACGCGCTTGTCAAACCGGAAGTAAACCAGAGCCGCGTGCCTAGCTGTAACAGCGCTCACAGCTGCATATCTTTGAGGAGGTTCAAATGCCGAACTTGTCCCACAAACACATACAATATATTATATTTATATAAGCAGAGTGCTGTGGAAGTGGGGTCCCCGACTTGAGGGGGACGGCAGCTGGTCAGGGACCTCCCCATTTCAACTTCAGGATTACTCTCTCCAAAACTACCCAAGAAACATTCCCAGCGTTACAGGGAATGCGTTGTTTTTTCCTCTGCTCTATTTAGATTTCCCCATTGATCCACGCGGCAGAGGATCTCTCCTTTCTCAAAACCTGACCTGTTGGTGGCCCTTGAGGACTGGAGCTGACCACCCTTGAGACAGGGGAACTCACAGTTGCTGCCATTCATAGAGATTGAAAATCCACGGAGGAAGCAGAGAGACACCAGGGATTTCTGGGATGTTACAGAGGGACTCCCGGACCCAGTATCCAAAGGATGACCTCCCTCCTTTTAGTTTCAACCTACTGGGAGATGCTCTCAAAGTGTCCCCCTCCTACGCTGTAAAGGTTCCAAATTGCAGCACCACAGGGTGACTTGTCGGCCAGCAAATATTACTCGGCGCTCAGAGGGTTAATTAGACTTATGGTTTCTTCCAATCCCTGGATCTCAGGGGATCTGGTAGTCATGTCACTGGTGCAGGAGTGTTTGCTTTGCTCTGGCTGAGTTAAGTCGTGGGCCTGGTTCCTGGGCCGAAGTACACACCTTTGACCGATGCGTGCAGGGTCAATCTTGTGTGTGTGTTTCTTTGCTTCCTACAGTGATTCTGTTATAACTTCCCGTGCAAAGCAGCACAATATAAATAGTAAGATACATACATTGTAAATGACATTATTCCGTTTCTCCTCCCAAATTTGATTGGTCTTGCAATGAAAGAGCGCCAACTTCTCTTCCTCACGAAGGTTGCGGCCACACTAGCGCTGAGCGTGCGCGCTTGCCGAGTTTAGTTTCTGCAATTTAAATTGTACCGTCCCTGCTCACGCGGTGCGCGGGCACGCACGCTCTCCCAAGCTTGGCACTCGGGGAGACAAAAAAAAGAGAGTTTGAAGCGCGCTCAACAAACCCCCAATGCCCCATGCACGCGCTTGCAAAATACACAGGACACCCGGCGCTCATGCTTGGAGAGCTGGTGACATCACCACTCTCAAGCATGAGCGCGGTCAGCGCCAGCGGGGCCGCAGCCTAATGGACGTTTTGTACTTTAACATACTTTTACCATCATTCAAATTTAGTCCTGAAAACCATGCTTGGGAAAATAACAGGTACCACCCCTCCGGATAACCGCTGAGCCATACACACACACACGCGACGAATGAAAGTGACAGAAATGGCAAAACCGCAGGGATTAGGGCTGATTTAAAAAGGCGAATTTGAGAAAATCAGATCTGCCAAAACACTTTCCTTTAAATCGCAGCTTCTCAATCTTCCGGAGGCTTTCACAATGATGATAATGGCAACATTATGATTTTGGAAATTGCTCTCTTCTATCTTTTTTTTTTTTATAAAATAGTGATGGGCTTTGTGATGTTCCCTTTGAGCATTCCCATTAATGTTTTTCTTGTTACGTATCCTTTAAAAAAAAAAGAAAGCTCTGACAAGTGATTCAATTTCTTCTACATTGCACCTGTATCCCGAGTCCCTCCCCTTAATACAGCAGCCGTGATACATCGAATGTAAGTGCTTTGCATGTTTGAACATGAATCTGTCCTCCCAATCATTGACCGTTTTCTAAATCACCTGCTAACGTCACCACGCCTTGTGCTGCTTCCATCCTGGAATACATGGAGGCGTCATTGAGCCCAATATAACAACAGCGTCCTTCTTGCTCAGGGTGGCCAGCACTACTGGTTTATCTGCCGACTGATATTTTGCTGTGTAGCTTCTGACATTAAAATCGTGAACTCCCGTCTTCATGTAGTAAAATGCACAAACCAGCACTGAACCAGGCAGGGCGTCTCCAGTGTACATCAAGGCAATTCTGCGCCAGGTGTATCAAAAAAGGATGTTGAAAGCAATCTAAAACCGAGATCCCCAAAAAGGTGCGAAGATTTATTGCGATTTTACTTTGATTCATGGAGCGTGCTAAAGCTCTTTGTGGCTCTGGACCTAAGCAGCAGTTATTTATTTACCTCATCCCTGGTTTTCCAACACCCAGTTACCCTCTCGCCCCGGCACTCCCCGGTTTCCCAAACGATGAGCCAGTTGTCTACCAGGTAAACCAGTGGACATCAAATGGCCGCCGGGTCAGTGCTTGCACCGGCGCCCACTAGAAAAGCTGTGCCGTCATTGGGACAGGATGTCGGGGTTTTCAATCGGCATAAAAAAAATACACATCTCAGGAAACAGGGGAGTCCCCAGGTGTCGGGGATACAGGTCAGCTCTGATTCAGGTATAGCAAGAGTGGCCAATTCCAGTCCTCAAGGGACAACAACAGGTCAGGTTTTTAGGATATACCTGGTTCAGCACAGGTGGCTGTCGTTGACTGAGCCACGGATAGAGTCACCGGTGCTGAAGCTGGGATGGCCGTAAAATCTTTTTCAAAAGGTCAGGAAAGTGTTACACCCCAAACCTGTATTTAAGGACAGAGAACGTGACACTAATTATTACCCCCGAGGAAGCCTGGAGGCGAAACGCATTGGGTTGAACTGTAGAGGCCACTGTAGGTGTTTGGCGTACACCACGTCTGTATATGCAAGTCTTGCCTCTAGAACTCTGACAGGCTTATACGCACACATGCTTACGGAGTACACGTGACCTACCCATCTGAAATGACGGAGGAGGGTCGGACTACTTGGTTGGCCCATCCACGGGTGTTGCCTAGATGAGACTCCGCAAGGAAAAACACGGAGTTGGGATAGGAGAGATCTCCATCGTGGCATACACCCTGAATGATGAGGAGATGGTAGATGGGGCCGACTACTTTCCTAGCTCCGTAAAGACCGTGACCGCACAGACAACCAGAGGGAGGATACGTGCGATACATACCATGCTGGAAAGCTTTATATTCAATTCGCACAAAGCTCAAGTGTGCGTGCATATTTTATATATGTCTCTCCTATATTGTGTTGGGATTTGTAACTGTATTGCTGTTTTTTCTTCTGCTCTCTTTTAGATTTCCCCACTGATTCACGCACCAGAGGATCTCTCCTTTCTTAAAACCTGGCCTGTTTGGTGGCCCTTGAGACAGGAGATGGTTAGCTGCTGTTAATGATTTTTCTTAATAAATCAGGTGCCGTTTGTTTAGCCCCCGTTTAGCAGCTGGGAGACTTTGATAAATAACCACCAATGAGTCCTGTCCAGAAAGCCCGCAAGCTAATTCCTGGTTGTCAAAGTTGATGGTATTCCAATTGCCCAAGGTCACAATGAGAAGGTACTGAGATTTCCTTCAAAACTACAGCTGTTACCACTGAGCAAATTCATTTCCTTTACAATACGTCCTTATCCAGTAGAGCTTACAATCTCTTGGTTATTTTTGCCCCATGCACAGTGACACTATAGAAGCCAGTGCCTAAATATTGATGTATTTATTCATAGTGAGTTGCATGCTGGGATACCTTTCATTGCATGCAATGAAAGCTTCCTCCTATGTATTGCTGCACCTGTGTACCACGGAAAGTACAACGTCCCCAGTGACCATCACTGTGGTCCAGTAAACACCATCACAGATATACTGTAGATGTACAGAACGTTGTATTATGCAATGGTGGCTTTCAAATGTAGCAACACAATAGGGGGGTTCACCATGTTCTGATAACAGGTATAGGAGCATTATTGAAGTCAATGGCAGACGGAGCTCTAATATCCATTATCACAGCTTTGTGAATCCCCCCTGAAAGTTATCTGTCTAAGAGTTACTGCCCGATACAATGTTACTATGTTGTGTGCTGTGTTATTTTTTTCAGTCATTGCCTTAGTTACTGTGGGATCTGTTTGTGTCTTTTACACAAATTATAACAAATAAAAAAAATGTGTTGGTGAGTGGGTCAAGGTATTGCACCAGCTGTATCAAAGTGGTGATCTTTCGTTATCGAAGGTTTAACCTAAGAGTGGATTCCCCTTTATTCTTGTAAAGTCAGTCAGATCAGAAAACATTGTATAGACCTAGTGACCTGAGAGGTCTGAAAAGCTTTGTACACATGACAAAAAGACCTGTGAGGTTTGGACATTTCTCTACACGTGAAGAAGAGACCTGTGAGGTTTGGAAAGCACTGTACACGTGAAGAAGAGACCTGTGAGGGTTGGAAAGCTCTGTACACGTGAAGAAGAGACCTATGAGGGTTGGAAAGCTCTGTACATGTGAAGAAGAGACCTGTGAGGGTTGGAAAGCTCTGTATGTGAAGAAGAGACCTATGAGGGTTGGAAAGCTCTGTACATGTGAAGAAGAGACCTGTGAGAATTGGAAAGCTTTGTACACGTGAAGAAGAGACCTGTGAGGTTTGGAAAACTCTGTACACACTCTAATTCCTTTCTTGTTGTTCTATGAAATTGACAACCTATAAGAAATCTAAACATATCCAGGACCAAGCTGCTAGAACTTTGAACTATATCACTCTAAAAAACACAAATAATACAATTCTGATAATTTCTTTTAGCATAGATAAGATAGAAATACAGAGACATGCGGACTGGCACCAGACAGACTTTAAAGTATTGCGTATTTGGCATCGTAGTGCTTCAAACAGCTGGGCTTCTACCCACATAGATCTGAAGAACTGACTCGCCCTCTGATCCATCTCTCATTACTCAAGAAATGAATCAAAGGTCAGGACAGTACTTCTGCTTTGGGTTCATCAGAATGGGCGTCCTATTTATTCATTTCTCTCCTGTCTTCTCCAGGGAACCTACAAAACAATTCAATGAATTCCCAATAAATGTATGCAGTGCATATATGCTGCAGCCAGATCATTAGGTACGACTGTGATAGGCAATGCTTACAAATAGCCGTCTATTTGTTAAACTCCAAAAAGAAATGCCGTTTATGGCGTTAAACTGACACTCAGAGGCCAGGATTCCATAAGCGCTACCCCACAATGCAGCTCAGTGATCGCGGGCAGGCAGCCATGTAAAACTCTCGCTGTCCATGCATCAAAGTAGTTTAAAGATAAGGGGGGGGGGGGGGGAAACTGTACAGTATTGCATTTGTTTTGCACCAAATAAACTTTAAAACATTCTCCATTGTGTTTAACCCTCTAACTTGGCTACATTTTCCCCTTCTCCCGGGAGCTGACAATCCCAAACTGTGAGAAACCCTTGTCCTCACCACAAACAAGGCGGGTCCCCGGTACAGAGGTGGGAAGAGATAAACGCCAACCACAGCAAGCGAGGGCACGGCTGGAAGGTGTATGGTCAAGGTAGCCGGGTCAAGGTTTGGAGATAGGAGAATAGTCTGGGTACTTGCCGAGGTCGAAGGTAGGAGACGGTAGGATAGTTGGTGTCCGGGTGCCGAGGTCAGGGTTGGAGAGGTACGGGAGGTCAGAGGTAAGCCGGGGTCAGTAGTCCAGAGAAGCGGAGTCCAAAAGCCAAGCCGGGTCGGTACACTGGAGGTCAATCTGAAAGCAAGGAGGGCAAGACAAGGCAAAGCACAACGAAGGACGGGAACGTGGGAGGACAAGGCTACAAAGAACTGTGCTCAGCCAAAGTGGCAGAGCTGAGCATATATAGGGGAGAGGATCCAATCAGGCAGAGGGGCGGTTTAGAGGTGCGGCTACAGCGGAGGCAGGGATAGGTGGTGCGGTGCAGGAGATAGGTGGGAGTGATTAGAAGGTTGATGAATGTTGACAGGTAGCTAGGGGGCGGTGCACACGTGTCACATGTGCCCGCCGCGCCTTCACGTGACGCGATTGGGAGGCGGGGCCAGTCCCTGTGATGTCACTAGTGCCTCTCCGTGTGCGTACAGAGATGTCCGTGGAGGTTCTTGAAGTTGCAGGTAAGGAGGTAGCGCGCCGTGGGGGACAAGTTCCCCGATTCCTTACACTGTATTTTTCAATCTTTTTTCCACAATGATACTCCAAGCTTATTTTTAATATACAAATGATACCCTCATTCCTTTGATGCTGTGATATCCTGTGTAAGGTGGTCGATAATCTTTATACAGATGTTCTTTTTTTTTTATTGTAAATTGAAATGCAATGTTTCTATGTTTCATTTCTTTCGGGTACAGCTGCATTTGTGTAACCTTTAAAATCTGTCTTGCTCTAAGTTTTGGTGACAACTGGCTTGTGGTTGTGACAAAATAATGTCACCTCCTTCCTCTGACACCCACTTCTTCTCAACTCCCACAACATTCCTTTCCTCTTCCTCTCACTCCCCTCCTTCTCCACTTTCTCTTACCCCTTTCCTTCTCGTTTCCTCACCCCCTCCTCTCCTCTCACCCCCTACTCTTCTCATCCCCTCCTCCATCTCCCCTCATCCTTTCCTCCATCTCCCCTCATCCTTTCCTCCATCTCCCCTCATCCTTTCCTCCATCTCCCCTCATCCTTTCCTCCATCTCCCCTCATCCTTTCCTCCATCTCCCCTCATCCTTTCCTCCACCTCCCCTCATCCCCTCCCCTCCTCCCCATCTCCTCCCCTCATCCCCATCTCCATCTCCCCTCATCCCCATCTCCCATCACCCCCTCCTCTCACCTACCTGGCTCCGGTGGACTGTGGTGGAGATGGCAGGAGCAGAGCAGCAGGGGAGGACATTAGGTGGCAGAAGCGGTTGGAGAAGAGGACTGCGGGAGCAGAGCAGGACAGCTGGAGAGGAGCTGCACTGTAGCAGCAGCAGACCCCGGAAGTCAGTAAGACTTCCAAGTCAAATGCTGGGCTGCACTCCTCCCTGGCCGTGCTCCTTGGCCGCTCTGCTCCTGCTACTTATCGTCCTTTTCTCCCGCTGTCCTCCTCCACACAGCCCACCATCTTCCTCTGCTGCCCCTGCCGCCATGTGCTTACTGCCCTTTCCGCCACCCCCCAAAATGTGCCGCCTATAAGGCCCAGGGCATGGTTACTGCTTGCTTGATTAAGCGTGCTCTCGCTTGCTGATGCTTGCGACTGAGCCCCTACAGCCGCAATTAAAGCGGCTTTAGTAGGGGCTCGCGCAAGCTTTCCGTTGCTTGCTGAGGCGCGCTTGAACAGAGCCGACAGTGAAATTTTAAATTCACGCGCTGACTCCGCTCACGTGACGCCTCAGCAACCAATGTAAGGAGAGCAGGGAAATGTATCACACACCTCACAAAGGTGGCCCCTTGTTATATACAGTAGTTATCTCTCCCTTCCTATAACACAACTGTGTGTTCTGAGCATGGAGGAGGCGTGCGTGTGTGTGTGTGTGTGTGTGTGTGTGTGTGTGTGTGTGTGTGTTTCCTTCAAGCTGGGGCAGGATCCGGACTCTGCTGCTTACTCATGAAAGCTGGGGGTTAGTAGGTGGCTTGGCTTAACCCTTCAACTGCCAGGGGCCCTGCCACACAACGCACAACTGGCAGCCAAAGGGTTAAGGTTGTGCCGCTATCTTTCTTGGGCAATAAGCGCCTTTTGTTGGCGCTGTTACTTTAAGTGTGATACTCCGTGATATCATCTTCATAACTGCGTCACGCCCTTCCTCATGATATACATTATTCATGGAGGGTAAGTGCTGGAGTCCTGCAGCATGGGGGTGTCTGCCACCCTGTGCGCTGCATGGAGGTGTCTGCCACCCTGTGCGCTGCGTGGAGGTGTCTGCCACCCTGTGCGCTGCGTGGAGGTGTCTGCCACCCTGTGCGCTGCGTGGAGGTGTCTGCCACCCTGTGCGCTGCGTGGAGGTGTCTGCCACCCTGTGCGCTGCGTGGAGGTGTCTGCCACCCTGTGCGCTGCGTGGAGGTGTCTGCCACCCTGTGCGCTGCGTGGAGGTGTCTGCCACCCTGTGCGCTGCGTGGAGGTGTCTGCCACCCTGTGCGCTGCGTGGAGGTGTCTGCCACCCTGTGCGCTGCGTGGAGGTGTCTGCCACCCTGTGCGCTGCGTGGAGGTGTCTGCCACCCTGTGCGCTGCGTGGAGGTGTCTGCCACCCTGTGCGCTGCGTGGAGGTGTCTGCCACCCTGTGCGCTGCGTGGAGGTGTCTGCCACCCTGTGCGCTGCGTGGAGGTGTCTGCCACCCTGTGCGCTGCGTGGAGGTGTCTGCCACCCTGTGCGCTGCATGGAGGTGTCTGCCACCCTGTGCGCTGCATGGAGGTGTCTGCCACCCTGTGCGCTGCATGGAGGTGTCTGCCACCCTGTGCGCTGCATGGAGGTGTCTGCCACCCTGTGCGCTGCATGGAGGTGTCTGCCACCCTGTGCGCTGCATGGAGGTGTCTGCCACCCTGTGCGCTGCATGGAGGTGTCTGCCACCCTGTGCGCTGCATGGAGGTGTCTGCCACCCTGTGCGCTGCATGGAGGTGTCTGCCACCCTGTGCGCTGCATGGAGGTGTCTGCCACCCTGTGCGCTGCAAGAAAGAGGGTAGCAGCCCCAGGAAGCTGGCGCAGGGTAATTATGTGTGTGTGTCCAGGGGGGGGGGGGTTAATAAAGTGTCCACCTCATGTTGCTGTGGGGGTTAATAAAGTGTCCACCTCATGTTGGGGGGGGGGGTTCATAAAGTGTCCACCTCATGTTGCTGTGGGGTGGGGGTTAATAAAGTGTCCACCTCATGTTGCTGTGGGGGGGGGGGGTCATAAAGTGTCCACCTCGTGTTGCTGTGGGGTGGGGGTTCATAAAGTGTCCACCTCATGTTGGGGGGGGGTTAATAAAGTGTCCACCTCATTTTGCTGTGGGGTGGGGGTTCATAAAGTGTCCACCTCATGTTGGGGGGGGGGGTTAATAAAGTGTCCACCTCATGTTGCTGTGGGGTGGGGGTTCATAAAGTGTCCACCTCATGTTGCTGTGGGGGGGGGGTTAATAAAGTGTCCACCTCATGTTGGGGGGGTGGGGGTTCATAAAGTGTCCACCTCGTGTTGCTGTGGGGTGGGGGTTCATAAAGTGTCCACCTCATGTTGCTGTGGGGTGGGGGTTCATAAAGTGTCCACCTCATGTTGCTGTGAGGTGGGGGCTAATAAAGTGTCCACCTCATGTTGCTGTGGGGGGGGGGGGGGGTTCATAAAGTGTCCACCTCATGTTGGGGGGGGGGGTTAATAAAGTGTCCACCTCATGTTGCTGTGGGGTGGGGGTTCATAAAGTGTCCACCTCATGTTGCTGTGGGGTGGGGGCTCATAAAGTGTCCACCTCATGTTGCTGTGGGGTGGGGGTTCATAAAGTGTCCACCTCGTGTTGCTGTGGGGTGGGGGTTCATAAAGTGTCCACCTCATGTTGGGGGGGGGGGGTTAATAAAGTGTCCACCTCATGTTGGGGGGGGGGTTAATAAAGTGTCCACCTCATGTTGGGGGGGGGCTCATAAAGTGTCCACCTCATGTTGCTGTGGGGTGGGGGTTCATAAAGTGTCCACCTCATGTTGCTGTGGGGTGGGGGTTCATAAAGTGTCCACCTCGTGTTGCTGTGGGGTGGGGGTTCATAAAGTGTCCACCTCATGTTGTGGGGGGGGGTTAATAAAGTGTCCACCTCATGTTGGGGGGGGGGTTAATAAAGTGTCCACCTCATGTTGGGGGGGGGGGGTTAATAAAGTGTCCACCTCATGTTGGGGGGGGTTAATAAAGTGTCCACCTTATGTTGGGGGGGGTAATAAAGTGTCCACCTCATGTTGCTGTGGGGTGGGGGTTCATAAAGTGTCCACCTCATGTTGGGGGGGGGTTAATAAAGTGTCCACCTCATGTTGGGGGGGGGGTTAATAAAGTGTCCACCTCATGTTGGGGGGGGGGGTTAATAAAGTGTCCACCTCATGTTGGGGGGGGGTTAATAAAGTGTCCACCTCATGTTGGGGGGGGGGTTAATAAAGTGTCCACCCCATGTTGGGGGGGGGGGGGGTTGGAGATTGCCAAAGGTGGAGCATAGGTGGGGGTTGCTTAGGGGAGTGTTTAGCCAAACCTGAAAAGAGCACAGGGGGTCTTGAATTGTCAGTGTTGTGAAACGTGAGTATACTGAAGGATCAGCAAAGAAAAGGAACCAGTGATAACTGAAGCTGCCATGGATCCTTCCCAAGTTGAACAATTGATTTCCGAAGTCCAATTGAGGGACTCACTATGGAATCAGCGGTCAAAAAGTTATCATGACAGAAATGTCAATGATAAGCTCTGGAAGGAGATAGGGCTGATTTTTAGCGTGACACGTTAGTATTTTCTATTTATATATCTTTTAAGTTCTAATATTGTATTTTAATATATTGTCATAATATGTGTCCACATGGGCATGTGTGTATGTGTGTGCAATATGCCCTTTTTGTGTCCGCATGTGTGTATGTGTGTGGATCACGCCCTGTTTGTGTCCGCATGGGCATGTGTGTATGTTGGCGCAACACGCCCTTTTTTGTGTCCGCATGTGTGTATGTGTGTGCAACACGCCCTTTTTGTGTCCGCATGTGTGTGGATCACGCCCTGTTTGTGTCCGCATGGGCATGTGTGTATGTGTGTGCAACACGCCCTTTTTGTGTCCGCATGTGTGTATGTGTGTGCAACACGCCCTTTTTGTGTCCGCATGTGTGTATGTTTGCGCAATACGCCCGTTATTCACTGTCCACATTTACCAGACCTAGTGTACTTTCAATCACCCACGTGTGTATTGATGAATATGTCAATAATAAAAATGTACATTAACGTACTGAATTTTTTTTTTTAGCAGACATAATAAAGAATAAATGGAAGAACCTGCGTGATGCGTTCCGTAGGGAACTGAAAAAGGAGAAGGTACCACGCTCGGGGGACCCCGGGCCAAGCACCTTTGAAGTCACCTCAACGTGGCCCTACTTCAAGAACATGCTGTTTTTGAAGGACCAGATGCTGCCTGCGAAAACACAGTCCAATCTTGAAGAAGCAGAGAGCCAAGAGGACACAATACTGGAGTTGTCTTTTGTGGAAGATGCTGCGGAAACTACACCTGATAATGCGGTGGAGCCAGAACCCGTTGCCAAGAAAGCAAGAATGAACAATGACTTAAGACGTCAAATGGTTGAACTTGAACAACAGAAATGTGGCTTTATGCACCATTTGATGAACAATCGTAGTGATGATATGGATTTTTTAAAAAGCTTTATTCCTTACATAACGCCTTTAGACACAAATTCTAAAATGAAATTCCGCCTCAAATTCCAGCAACTGGTAAACGAGACACTTGAAGAATTTCAGGCTTCACAATAAAATTATATTGTTTTTTTGTGCTAATAATAATGTTTTATTTTGACGGTTGTAATGTTGTATTTAAAAGTTATTAAAGATTGTTGTTATGATGTTTTATTTGCAGTTTTGAATGAAAGTTTGTACCGGTAATTAACATGTCATATTTTTTTATTTCAGTTATTGAGGAGTGAAATATACAAATTGGAAGGTCATTAGTAAGTGGCGGGTGACATACTAGTATGTCGTTAATTAATAACACACACAAACACCCCCACCCCCAAACCCCCCTCCCCCGATAAGTAAACCGCTGCCTCACGCCTTCAGCCTCCCCCCTCCCTCACCCCGGCGCCTCCCGCCTCAACCGGCCGGAGCCTAGCGGCGGAACGGACGGCCGGGAGGGGTCCTCCCTGTCTCCCGCTGAGTCCCCCATGCCACACGGGTGTCACCCCCCTCCACTCACTGCCCCGTGTCTGGCCACCCAGGACCATGCCCCCCACCCCTTTCCCCGGTGCCCCACTGTCACATGCGCGTTGCACATGTGCTCCAGCGGCCTGGCGGTGCGCGCACGCTGCGGCTCCAGCCTGTGACTGCTCCCGCTCATCGGGCACTTCAGCCTCCTCCCGACTCCGGCTCGCGCACGCTCCGGGTTGTCATGCGGTCGGCGGCCTCCACTGCATGCTCCGCCCCCCCACCCGGGACCGACCGGTCAGAGCAGCCGGATAGGAGAGAGGCGCCTTCTGGACCGGTGGGAGCTCGGAGACTGGACGGAGGTGGCGGGTCCTCACTGCAGTTGTTGTTGGTGCCCGAGGACATTTGTGTGTGTGTGTGTCTGACACTGTGTGTGTGTGTGGCACTGTGTGTTGCGTGGGGGGGGGGGGGGTGACCGGACCTGCGCAGAGGGGGGGGGGGAAGGACCACAGCAGCGCATGGGTGGGGGAGGCGGAGAGATTGCACTAACTATGCGCGTGAACAGCACACACTGCCTTTTTTAAATCCATGTTAGGGAAAAAAGTAAACATGTTTCAGTAACAAGGCAAGTCTTCCTCAAACATAATAATTTTTTATTTCTGAATAAAAAAGTTAACAAACATTTTTTATCAGATATATCAAACAATTTTTACAGTTCAACTCCGTAATTTTATCATCTATTGGAAAGACCTCTTTTTATTGCACATTTACATGAACTTTTACATGTCATTTTGCCATGGCACTGCTCCCTCGGCATTGAAGTAATCTTTAAAGCAATCACGTACGCATTTGGCCATTCTTCCAGGCACATTATTCGCTCTATTTCTAGAGAGAGGAGTAGGAAGTGTATGTGCCTGATCCACTAAAGAAATATCATTCTCTATTGAGCCTTCCAAATCAATAATCACATTATGTAGGACAGTAACACATTTGACAATACGTTTTGCGTTAGGAACAGACGTTTCAATAGCTTTCAAAAGTATTCTCCATTTTGCAGACATAATACCAAATGCACACTCGACACACCGTCGGGCCCTGGATAATCTGTAATTGTAAATTTCTTCTTATCTTGTTAAGTTTTCCCTTGCGTACGGCTTCATCAGGTAGTTTAGCAACGGATAGGCCTCATCCCCTAACAGTACCTGAGGCAACCTTGCACTGCTACTTGATGGCAAAGTTTTGGCTGCTGGGAAGACAAGTTTTTTAGCTTCAATTAACTTGTATAGTGAAGATGCTCTAAACACCCCACCATCACTTTGCTTTCCATATGCTCCAACATCAATAGCTATGAAGCGACATTTTGCATCAGCAACAGCTTGTAAAACTATTGAATGGAAATGTTTGTAGTTATAGAACATAGGGCCTCATGCAGAGAGCAGCGCTATTTCAAATCTCGCCATTTTTTGGGGAAATTCGCGCAGAAAACTGGCGAAAATGGCGAGTTACGGAAAACGCGTCATTTTTTTTTTCTTTTTCAAAATCTCGCCGCGCGGCTGGCGAGAACCTACATCTCGCCAGTTTTAAAATTCTCCTAATTCAGAGAGCCGCGAACGGCATCTAGCGGCTGTTCGCGCCAAGAAAATGGCACGATTTTCTACTATTTGCCTCGCCAGGAAAAGTTGGCAAGTAGATGGAGCTCGCCGCCTATAGGAAAGGGGAAAAAAAATGCGCGATTTTTTTTTAACACATTTCTGCAGCGCGCATCTCTCCAATTCAAACTCGCCACACGCATTCATGCCAAACATTGCAGAATTCGCACATTTCTGCATATGGAGAATAAAACTCTCCAAAAAAGCTACTTTTTATTAAACTCGCCAATTTTTAAATTCGCTGCTCTCTGCATGAGGCCCATAGTGCCTGATTTTGAGGGGAGTTTAATTCTAATATGCTTGCCATCTAGACATCCGACACAATTAGGAAAATTCCATTTAAACAGAAATTCACTTGCCACAGTTTCCAATGTGTCAACTGTTGGGAATGGCATATGCACTACTTGCAAGGAACTGTAAATAGCACCGCATGTGCCATGAACTATCTTTGCTACTGTGCTTTTTCCCATCTTGAATGAGAAGGCAAACGCACGAAACGATGTTCCAGTAGAAAGAAATCTATAAGAAAACAAGACACAAAAAGAAAAAGTTGGTTAATTATATTATGTTAACAGCAACACATCTGAGTCACTGTCCCCCTCACACCCAGCCAGTCACTGCGGCACAATTACATCACGGGCAATGCCAGGTATATCTGTATATATATGTATATATGTATGAATATATATATTTTTTTTTTATATACAGGCATACCCCGGTTTAAGTACACTCACTTTAAGTACACTCGCGAGTAAGTACATCTCGCTCAATAGGCAAACGGCAGCTCACGCATGCGCCTGTCATCACGTCCTGAACAGCAATACCGGCTCCCTACCTGTACCGAAGCTGTGCGCAAGCGGGGAGACTGTAGAGCCTGTTACAAATGCGTTATTTACATCAGTTATGCACGCATATGACGTTTGCAGTACAGTACATGCATCGATAAGTGGAAAAAGGTAGTGCTTCACTTTAAGTACATTTTCGCTTTACATACATGCTCCGGTCCCATAGCGTACGTTAATGCGGGGTAGGCCTGTACATATATATATTATATACATACAGACAAACATACACACAGCTCTTTTTATGTAACTATCCAAACACACATACATTCAGGCTCACCCAGATATATATATATATATATATATATATATATATATATATATATATATATATATATATATATATATATATATACACACATATGTATATATCTACATACACACATACATACACGAACTAATCTTGATATACCCTAAAATAACAAATAAACACATATAAACTTTAAAAGTACATGGATACAAATATGTGTATATGTACACATATTATATACTGTCAACACACAGATATATAGATATATATATATAGATATATATAGCAATGTATATGGATATACAGAGATGTACATACGTATGTAAAACTTACCGTAACTTCAGCATCAATTTCTCTTCAGCACCAATGATGCGGATGAAATGAGTCTGGACCGGGGTAATCTTTTCCTCGATCTTTTTCAATACTGTATATAGTCAAAAGTTTCTGTTGACATTCTCATGTACTCATAAAATTTACGTGCGTGCAAACGTAGCATCGGATACAAGGTGGCAAATTCGCCAAGGGTCTCGCGTTGGCGATTTATCTCATGGACACTTGTTGTCCTGCCACCCAAAAGCTCATTTTTTAGAAATATATTATCCATGCATAAAAGCATGCAGAGCTCGTCTGCCATTTCCATGATGCACGAATACGCTGTTTGCAACTCTGGTACCAACTGTGGTAGTACAGTACTTTTGTAGCACGTTCTGTATCATCACCCACGCTGTTTGCAACTCTGGTACCAACTGTGGTAGTACAGTACTTTTGTAGCACGTTCTGTATCGTCACCCACGCTGTTTGCAACTCTGGTACCAACTGTGGTAGTACAGTACTTGCCTAGCACGTTCTGTGTCGTCCCCCAACGCCGTTTGCTACTCTGGTACTCCACTACTTCACTAGCACTTCCGGTATCGCCATATTGGATGATGTCACACGCAGTTACGTTGCCGTGCTCACCACGCATGCGCGATGACGCGACATAGCCACCACAGGAATCCCGCCTCCAGCACCGCCTCCCACCAGCCTCGCGAGTACACTCGCTTTCTCTGAGGCAAGGCCACGAAAAAGGAGCGCTGACGCCTGTCGCTGCTAAGCGTCAGCACGCCTCAGCAAGCAAGTATAAAGTACAGGCGGTCCTCGTTTTACGACGCTTCGTTTTACGACGAACGGCTTATCCGACGCTTGTCAATGCATCCCTATGGCCCGTTTTACGACGCCCGAACGGCTTATCCGACGCTCTTACGACGCTTTAAAAAATTGCTACAAATGAACAACCAGACGGCTGCAGGCTAAGGAGATCATTCTGAACAGTCTGTGTGAAGGTTTGGTGGTGTATTTTAGGCCCTAAACCATGGCTGATCAAAGCAAAAAGCAAAGTGCTGTTACTCCAAAAAGGAATAGAAAATCTATAACTTTGGAGACCAAGCAAAACATCATAAAGCGCTCTGAGAAAGGAGAGACGAACACAGAAATTGGACGTGCCTTGGATATACCTCGCACAACTATTGTGACTATAATAAAAGACAAGGCAAGAATCCTGGAACAGATCAAGGGCTCAGCACCTATGCAAGGTACGACAATAAGGCAACGTGCTGGGCATATTGCTGAGGTAGAAAAACTCCTCATCATATGGCTGGAAGATCAATCCCAGTGTCATGTGCCCATTAGTTTAGCCTTAATTCAGGCCAAGGCTTTGAGTCTGTATGAGGACATTAAGCAACAGCATGGAGAAGGGGCCACTGAGGAAACGTTCACTGCAAGTAAGGGCTGGTTTATGCGGTTTAAAGAGAGGGCAAACTTGCATAACATTAAAGTGACCGGTGAAGCTGCTAGTGCTGATGAGGAGGCAGCTAAAACCTTCCCTGTTACATTGGCCAAAATTATAGAGGACGGTGGCTATTGCGCACGTCAAGTGTTCAATGTTGATGAGACTGGGCTCTACTGGAAGAAAATGCCCAGTAGAAGCTACATTGCAAGAGAGGAAAAATCTATGCCCGGGTTTAAAGTTGCAAAGGACAGGCTGACTCTTCTGCTTGGTTCAAATGCTGCAGGTGATTTCAAGCTAAAACCTTTGCTTGTTTATCATGCAGAAAACCCTAGGGCATTCAAGGGTTATGCAAAGCACACACTTCCAGTGATTTGGAAGTCCAACCGTAAAGCATGGGTAACAGGGAGCCTTTTTGAGGACTGGTTCCAGCATCAATTTGTTCCGACTGTGCAATTATATTGCATGAACCAGAACCTCGATTTCAAAGCGTTGCTGCTCCTGGACAATGCTCCTGGCCATCCCGTGTACCTGGATGACCATCATCCAAACATCATGGTGGTGTTCATGCCCCCCAACACCACCTCACTGATACAGCCGATGGACCAGGGTGTTATCGCTTCCTTCAAGGCCTACTATCTTAGGCGAACATTTGCCCAGGCCATCAGAGCAACCGATGTGGAAGGTGGTCCAACCCTAAAAGAATTTTGGAAGGGTTACAACATTCTTCATGCAGTGAGAAACATCGGAGAGGCATGGAATGAGGTGAAACAATCCAATCTAAACGGAGTTTGGCGTAATTTGTGCCCGGATTTTGTGTCTGATGTCCAAGGCCTTACAGAGACTGTTGCAGAAGTTACAGAAACTGTTGTGCAAATGGCCAGAGATCTCAACTTGGAGGTGGAAACCGAGGATATTGAGGAGTTGCTCGCCTCACATTCTAACGAGTTGAGCAATGAAGACCTCATGCAATTAGAGGAGCAAAAAATTGCTGAAGAGGAGGCCCACCAATCTGCTGATGTGGCACAGCCACAGCCACGTAAATCTTTGTCTAGCAAAATGTTGGCTGCGGCATTCAAGCACATTGATAGCGCACTGGCCATATTTGAGGACAATGACCCTAACATTGAACGGAGTTCAACAGTCAGTCGTGGGGTGTCTAACCAAATCAGCTGCTATAGAGAGATCTACACGCAGAAAAGGAAAGGATCTGTCCAGACTTCAATGAAGAGGTTCTTCAAGAGGCCAAAACCTTCAACCGCACCTACATCACCTCCAAAAAGTCCGTTGTCTATTGAAGATTCCCCCCCCCATCATCTTCCTCCAATAATTGATGTGTTTTTTTTTTTGCTCGTGTACATTTCTGTACAGAATACAGCATAGTTTTATTTTTATAGTTTTATTTTACAGTTCTGTAATCAATAAATATAATGTTTACATCATAATCTATGTGTGTGCTGCATATCTTATTGCTTGAGTAACATTTTCTGTGTATTTTAGCATTAAAAATGCCTTCAGGAACGGAACGTTTAATTTAAACAGTGTTCCTATGGGAAAACGGGTTTCGCTTTACGACGCTTCGCTATCCGACGCCATTTTGAGTAACGCATTGCGTCGGATAACCGAGGACCGCCTGTATGGACGTGGCCTAAGTCGAATAGTAGTTGCACCGGCCCTGACATACGACAGTATAATATAGGTAGCGTAGGACCTGCTGAGGGGGTCACCTTGACCGGATTGCAACTTTGAAATAACCCAACACCAGCAGTAAAACTCCATATTACAACCACATTGAAAATGGAAAAATAATAAAGGGGCAAAAAATAATGCCACATTCCACAAATAAAAAGAGGACGGAATCTGCCCACTGATAGACGCCCAGTGACCCACAAGTGATTGGGAAAGTTTTCCTTGGAGGCATGTTTGCAATGTTGGAAAAGGGTGTATGCTGTGTGGGGAGTTTGTGTTAAACTGTGTGCAAAGGTCTCGCTGCTTGATTTGCTCCAGGCGCGTATGCCAAGTCAGGAGTGTGTGAGTGTGGTGAAGTGAGCACACGTCCCTCACATTATTCTTTTATCTGCATGGGGGGGGGGGGATACACTGGCAATTTCACAGAACTGATTTCCTGGCGTATTTCTAAATGTCACCCAGATGCTGCGGTTTCACAAAAACTCACACGGGAGGAGACGTATCAGGGTTTTTTTGGAGCAGAATTGCAGCAATGATAATGATGTTCATCTTGTCAATGTATTAAGGTCTTTGTTCCAGTGTGCGCCTGCACCCAGTTTGGGGGCTGTTAATAGAAGGAGCTAGTGAGACGTTACTTATAATGGGATCAGAAGTGTGCAACCTGATTTCAGTTTTTACTAATAAACACCCCCACAGCCCCCCCAGCAAACAATCTGCGTCACAACTAAGGAGTGTTTCCTGACCGCCATTGCGCAGGCGTCTGTGCATATTGTGTACAGTTTTACATTAGTCACTCCTACCTCCTCTGATGGAAAGCCACTCCAAGCACCCACTACTGCTGCAGAGCAACTTCCTTCTGTTCCCCCGGTTTCATTTCATGACAGATTGTAAGCTCTTCGGGGCAGGGACTTCTGTTCCTATTGTTACTTTCATGTCTGAAGCGCTTATTCCCTCTATGTGTTATATTATTATGCCACGTGTATTACGGCTGTGAAGCGTGATGTACATGGACGGTGCTATATAAATAAAGATATACTGTACATACACACACACACACACACACACATATATATATATATATATATATATATATATATATATATATATATATATACACACACACACACACACACACACACACACACATATTATATATATATACAGTGCATCTACTCAGTACTGTATTTCTCTTTCTCTGGATACTTCCCACATTATAATCCCCCTCCGTGTGTACATATCTCTACATAACACTAGAGGGTGACCCTGTGCTGCTTAGTTATAGAACACACAGCGCTGATCCATCCAGAACAAAGCGCAGAGAACAGAAGCTGCAGCATTAAAAGGCAAGGAATTGCTATGCCAAAGCAGAGCTCATATCAATGATTCCGCAACACAAATGGGTATTTTAAAATTGAGTATCACACATCTGAACTGAAGCCCAGCACTGAAACACAGAGGAATTGTGCAGATTTCAGCATAGTGCGATGGGTCAGCTCACTGCCGGAGGCTGCTCATTCTATGGGCTCGAGGGCAGACCTTTCAGCAGTGTTAAAATAAGCCATTCTTTTATACACAATGCTTGGATCCATCAATTAGGTCTCATGAGACATATGCACGGCATTAATCTTATATCAATACTTAACAAACCCGCCTTTATTCTTATGCACTAAACATATTCATAAAGGAACACTGTATCAAGGGTTCCAAGAGGGCAGAATGTAATCAAGCCATCATTTGTCATATTGCGGGTGGTAATTATCCCATGTGCCAGTGGGGGAGAGAAATAAAGCAAATGGGTTTAATAAAATAAAGCTGCTGCTGGGGTTGGAGTGCTAGCTCCTCAGAACAGAGGCTTTCATACCCAGCTCTGTTTGTGTCATTCACATCTCTCTGTATCACCTTTGTACCGCGCGGCGGGATATGCTGGCGCTTTACAAATGAATAACTCATATCTACCGTACCCGTGTATATTACTGATATCATTCAATCGTTATTGTCTCGCACCCTTTGTACTGCGCTACGGAATGTGCTGGCGCGTTATAAATATACAATGATAATAATACATCTACATAAAAACAATAAAGTGAAGAAAAACGATCACAGTCAACTGCAAAACCTCGGAGATGGGGGTAGCACCATACTGTATGGATTAACAAAATAATTATATTTTCCAGGTTGTTTTAGGCCACCACGAAATGTCATTGTGTGGGGGACACACAGCTGGAGTTGTCGCCAAGAGCAGAGGTGCTCAACTCCAGACCTCAAGTCCCTCCGACAGGTCAGGTTTTCAGGATATCGTTGCTTCCGCACAGGTGGCTCAATCAGTCCCTGCGTCAGCACAGGGGGCTCAATCAGTGGCTCAGTCCTTGACTGAGCCACCTGTGCTGAAGCAGGGATATCCTGAAAACCTGACTTGTTGGAGGGGGGTTTTGAGGACTGGAGTTGAGCACCACCGACCTAGGGTAGCAAAGGCTCTTGCACCGTCCCGGACTATATAACAGTACGCTGCTGGCACTGGAGGTGTGACACTGTAAAAATTAAAGATATCTGAGATATATCAGTAGAGTGACCTCTCCCTAACTTGTGTAGTGTACGAAGGGAGGTGGTGTGCTACCTGGGGAGGTGGTGTGCTACCTGGGGAGGTGGTGTGCTACCTGGGGAGGTGCTGTGCTACCTGGGGAGGTGCTGTGCTACCTGGGGAGGTGCTGTGCTACCAGGGGAGGTGCTGTGCTACCAGGGGAGGTGCTGTGCTACCTGGGGAGGTGGTGTGCTACCTGGGGAGGTGCTGTGCTACCTGGGGAGGTGCTGTGCTACCTGGGGAGGTGCTGTGCTACCTGGGGAGGTGATGTGCTACCTGGGGAGGTGGTGTGCTACCTGGGGAGGTGCTGTGCTACCTGGGGAGGTGGTGTGCTACCTGGGGAGGTGCTGTGCTACCTGGGGAGGTGGTGTGCTACCTAGGGAGGTGATGTGCTACCTGGGGAGGTGCTGTGCTACCAGGGGAGGTGCTGTGCTACCTGGGGAGGTGGTGTGCTACCTAGGGAGGTGCTGTGCTACCTGGGGAGGTGCTGTGCTACCAGGGGAGGTGGTGTGCTACCTAGGGAGGTGCTGTGCTACCTGGGGAGGTGCTGTGCTACCAGGGGAGGTGCTGTGCTACCTGGGGAGGTGCTGTGCTACCTGGGGAGGTGCTGTGCTACCAGGGGAGGTGCTGTGCTACCAGGGGAGGTGCTGTGCTACCTGGGGAGGTGCTGTGCTACCTGGGGAGGTGCTGTGCTACCTGGGGAGGTTGTGTGCTACCTGGGGAGGTGCTGTGCTACCTGGGAGGTAGGCAAACTACTGGAGAAGGACGAAGTACAGGATGTTCTCCAAAAGAACTCCCTTAGTGGTGCAGAATAACCTATTAGTGGCAGCAATAACAGTAATGGTAAAGTTAAAATCTACAAACTTTAATTAGCACAAAGATAAAATAATGGCAAGGTGCAGGACAAACATATTAACCTTACCATTACTGCTATTACTATCCCTAATAGGTTGTTGGGCACCACTAAGGGAGTTCTTTTGGAGATCATCCTGTGCTTTGTCCTTCTCCATATCCGAGATACACCTGCAGCAAATAACAGCTACAATTCCTGTACCGCTCCCCCTGTGTAATATGCGGATATAGAAAAACAAGCAGCACGGAGCCCCTGAGGGTCACACTGCCACCCAAGGAGTCTCCTCTCTCTGTATGGGGCTGTAAGAGATGTATGCAATGGGGACCGTTTAAAGGTGAAATTAAAATAAGGCTTTATTGCGCCTGTTCTTTTAAACAATACAGCAAACAAAAATATACATAACACAATAAACACCTATCCCTGTGTAAGGGCTAACTTACTTTCCTAGTCCCTCTCTGCAAGGCTGGGGGGGGGGGGGGAGGGGGGAGCCCCCTGCCCACTTATCACCCCAAAGTCTCAGTGGTACCTTAATGCAGGTGGCCTTCAGGTCAGTGGTAGTTGTCTGCTTGAGGGTCCAGGCATAGAGGTCTGGTCCCTTTGTGTCTTGCTTCCAGAACACAGCCCTCCTTTTCCTTATGTCAGTAAGTTCTTCCTTTCTTTTCTTCTTTCTTCTCTTCTTTGTAATCTAAAGGAGCCCGGAGATGTTGCTCCGACGGCTTCTTGGGCTCAAATGAGATGGGACAGGTAATACTGTATGTCTATGTGCCCGGTATTACCTCTCTGGACATAGTGACCTGACCGGCTTGGGGTGGACCACGGGATTTCTCCGAGCAGGGCTGTTATGGGGCTGGGTAACTTCCTCCACCCTTATTGGCTGCATTACCCAGCAGCAGCCAATCAGGAGGAGATGTCAGGAGCCTGGGGGTCGGGCCGAGGAGAGGAGGAAACAGCATGGAGTGGAGAGGTGTGTGTGTCTCGAGTGCACCATTATGTCCAGTATTTAATAGAAGGGAAACTTTTCCTTAAGTGGCAAAAATGTAAAAATACAGAATGATCAGACTCGACCCCAAACCCTGCTCTTTGAGAGTCACATTAAACATTTCATTAACTTGGCATTATATAAAATGTTGAATTGACAGAATTCCTCCATAGCCTGTTCACACGTTTCACGCAGTAATTGGTAATAATTTCAGCCATACTTCAAAGTATTTGATCAAGTGAGAAGAAAAATCCCACACGTGAATAAATTGGAGGCGCTAAATAAAAGAAGATGGCAAAGTCAATGAATTTAATGTTTCTAGTATTGCGGCTTCTTTATATTGGTCTGATTCAAGTAAACAAAGTAAATCTCACGGGCACAGAAAAGTAATGGGATAGAAATGTCGGCTATTACTTGTTCTCCTTGTGGGGGACTTGGACGCGGCGAAACACACGTGGCCCGGGAACCAGAGATTGCCACACAGGATAATCTCGCCTTGCCAAGGGATTAGTCCCAAGAGCTGCCTGTGACTGGAAGGACATTTGTCACTGAATGTGTGAAATCAGCCATTTCAAAAAGAGCCCTTCCTTCCCTTTTCAGCATCTGTACGTTCTACATATTGCAGGGGGGTACCTTTCAATTCTGCAATGTCACCAAAATGATAGACTTTCTAGTTATGTATCTCTCTTCACAGCCCTTTTAACTCATCTGATTCACTGCAGGGTTGTAGTGATCCACATTCTCGGTACCTGCCTTTTTTTATATAGCGCCAACACTGTATGCAGTGTTTTGAAAAAGAAACAGAATGCTATGAATTGTAATACAATAAGTGTATGAAACATACAAGTACACAATAGGATAGGGAATCCCTGCCCCGGAGAGCTTACAATCTAAGTGGGATTTTGGGAGATTTAGAGACAGTAGTGGAATGAGTGAATGCAGTGGATGGCAGTGCCTGGCCTCGATGGTTGGTTACGTGCCTCTGCGCGTGTAGGGAACAGTTGTCCAGGTGAGTGGGTCCTATTGAAGGAACAGTTGACCAGCTATGGCTATAATACTCACTCCAAGTAGGTTTGGAGTCAGTGGCTGGAAAATGTGTCTTCCTTGGATCCAAACATCTGACAATCATACTAGTGACATTGCAATTCTACCTGGCCAAGTACTTACTTAATATTTGGTTCTGGTTCCAGGTAACTAAGCGTTGCTTGTTATTTTAATGGTTGTTTATTTCTATACAGAAAAAAAGACAAAAAAACAGTGATACTGATAGTTGTAGTCACTGCACAATGAGATACATGTATTTAAAAGACAATTAAGAAAATCATGGAAGATGTGGCGAAACGCGCACTGGCCTTTGACGCCCTGGTATGAGTAGCCCCAGATGAGATGGAAACCTTTCCTGCATTGAACCCCAGAAAGTATATTCTGAAGGGTCGCATGATCCCCCCCTTCCCAGGGGTCAGGCAGTTCCCGGTTACCATCATGGTGCTGGAATCCGTCTCTGTGGTGACTTTTGCTGCTTTGACAGTGATCATTGTTGGAGGATTTTACTCCAAGAATACTTGGAATCAGTCTCGGGTTTCCATACACTGGTATGCTGAGCGGAATATGGTACTGGGAATGTCTGAGATGGGTGTCTCAGTTGGAGAGAAGCTATGTACAGTATTTGTACTATGTGATCACTCAGTCTTCCTTACAAGCCTGTGCAACATCTATACATCATTAGGAGCGTACGCAGCAAACTTAATTTGCTGCCTTAATTTCCACAGTCTGTTGTGCAAGTTTACATAGTACAGTATATACATTTACAAACTGTCACCTATCCATGTCCATTATGCAAATATATATATATATATATATATATATATATATATATATATATATATATATATATATATATATTTCTGAAAGCACTGTATGTCTGCGTCCCTAGCGGCAATCTCATTGGTCCCTTGGCCCGCCCGCCCCCCGCACACCTCTCATTGGCCTGAGGCGGAGTGACGGGCCAAAGGACACACACACACACACACACACACACACACACACACACACACACACAAGAGTAGGGGGGTGTTACCTACATTAGCGGGGCTCACAGTGTTAGCAGCACCCGCGCGCACCTCCTCCCCTCCCCGTGTCTCCCGCGCTTTCACCCCGCCCCCCCCCCTCCCCCCCCCCCCCCGGCGCCTCTACAGTCTACAGGCCGTGCGAGACCCCCCCTCTATATCTCCCACCTCTCCCCCCCCCACACATATACATGCCCCCCCCTCCCCGGCGCTACAATTCACCCCCTTCCCCGGCGGGGGGAACAGCCAGTGGCCAGGCAGGCTGCCTCGCGGCGCCGAGTACCCAAGATGGCGGCGCCCGGGACACAGCGGGGGAGCGGCCACAACACGCTGCCTCCCGCCTCAGATCCACGTGGGACCTGCCGGATGGGTGAGTGAGCGGCCTTCACCTCCCTTCCACCCCCCCTTCACCTCCCCTCCACCCCCCCTCCCCTCCAGTGTCAGTGTCTCCCCGATACCCCCCCCGGCGCCGCTACAGTCAGCGGGGGAGCGAGCGAGCGCCCGGGACACAGCGGGGGAGCGGCCACAACACGCTGCCTCCTGCCTCAGATCCACGTGGGACCTGCCGGACGGGTGAGTGAGCGGCCTTCACCTCCCCTCACCCACCCCTCACCCCCGTTCACCCACCCCTCACCCCCGTTCACCTCCCCTCACCCCCTTTCACCTCCCCTCACTCCACTTATCCTCCCTTCACCCCTTCACCTCCCCATTTACCTCTCCCCCTTCACGTCCCCTCCACCCCCCCTTCACCCCCCTTACCCCCACCACCCCTCCCACCCACCCCCCCCCCTTCACCTCCCCTCCACCCCCCCTTCACCTCCCCTCCACCCCCCCCCCTTCACCTCCCCGCCACCCCCCCCTCTTCAACTCCCCATTCACCTCCCCCCCTTCACTTCCCCTCCACCCCCCCCCCCCTCTTCACCTCCCTTCCACCCCCCCCTTCACATCCCTTCCACCCCTCCCTTCCAAACCCCCCCCCTTCACCTCCCCTCCACCCCCCCCTTCACCTCCCCTCCACCCCCCCTCCACCCCCCCCTTCACCTCCCCTCCACCCCCCCTTCACCTCCCCATTCACCTCCCCCCTTCACTGCCCCTCCACCCCCCCCTCTTCACCTCCCTTCCCACCCCCCCCTTCACCCCCCTTCACCTCCCCTCCACCCCCCCTTCACCTCCCCTCCACCCCCCCCTTCACCTCCCCCTCTTCACCTCCCTTCCACCCCCCCCTTCACCCCCCTTCACCTCCCTCCACCCCCCCCTTCACCTCCCCTCCACCCCCCCCCCCTTCACCTCCCCTCCACCCCCCCCCCTTCACCTCCCCTCACCCCCTTTCACCTCCCCTCACCCCCTTTCACCTCCCCTCACTCCACTTCTCCTCCCTTCCACCCCCCATTTACCTCCCCCCCTTCACCTCCCCTCCACACCCCTTCACCTCCCCTCCACCCCACCCCCTTCACCTCCCCTCCACCCCCCCCTCTTCACCCCCCCCCTTCACCTCCCCTCCACCCCCCCTTCAACTCCCCTCCACCCCCCTCCCCTTCACCTCCCTTCCACCCCCCCTTCACCTCCCTTCCACCCCCCCCCTTCACCTCCCTTCCACCCCCACCTTCACCTCCCCTCCACCCCCCCCTTCACATCCCTTCACCTCCCCTCCACCCCCCCTTCACCTCCCCTCCACCCCCCTTCACCCCCCATTTACCTCCCCCCCTTCACCTCCCCTCCACCCCCCCTTCACCTCCCCTCCACCCCCCCTTCACCTCCCCTCCACCCCCCCCTCTTCACTCCCCATTCACCCCCCCCTTCACCTCCCCTCCACCCCCCCTTCACCTCCCCTCCACCCCCCCCCCCTTCACCTCCCTTCCACCCCCCCTTCACCTCCCTTCCACCCCCCCTTCACCTCCCCTCCCTTCACCTCCCTTCCACCCCCCCTTCACCTCCCTTCCACCCCCCCTTCACCTCCCCTCCACCCCCCCCTTCACCTCCCTTCACCTCCCCTCCACCCCCACTTCACCCCCTCCACCCCCCCTTCACCCCCTCTTCGCCTCCCCCTCCACCCCCCCTTCGCCTCCCCCACCCCTTCCCACCGCCTCCCCCACCCCTTCCCACCGCCTCCCCCACCCCTTCCCACCGCCTCCTCCCCCTCCTTCCCACCGCCTCCCCCCCCCTTCCCACCGCCTCCCCCCCCCCTTCCCACCGCCTCCCCCCCCCCTTCCCACCCCCTCCTCCCCTTCCCACCACCTCCCCCCTTCTCCCCCCTTCCCACCACCTCCCCCCTTCTCCCCCATCCCACCACCTCCCCCTTCTCCCCCTTCCCACCACCTCCCCCCTCCTCCCCCTCTTCACACCCTAGCAGGACCCCCACTCACAGACAGCACTCACAACCCACGCGCCACCCCGCCACCTCAAACCCTAGCAGGACACACGCCTCACATTTTTACATCTGTTATGTCACCAAAATATACATCCCCCCTCCTCCCTTCCCCCCCTCCCCCCTCCTCCCTTCCCCCCCTCCCCCCTCCTCCCTTCCCCCCCTCCCCCCTCCTCCCTCCCCCCCTCCCCCCTTCCCCCCTCCTCCCTCCCCCCTCCTCCCGACCCCCTCCCCCCTCTCCCCCCTCCTCCCTCCCCCCCTCCTCCCTTCCCCCCCCTCCCCCCTCCTCCCTCCCCCCTCCTCCCTCCCCCCTCCCCCCTTCCCCCCCTCCTCCCTACCCCCTCCTCCCTACCCCCCTCCCCCCTTCCCCCCCTCCCCCCTCCTCCCTCCCCCCTTCCCCCCTCCTCCCTTCCCCCCCTCCCCCTATATATAT
>NC_134492.1:28018718-28046218 GCF_040206685.1 Ascaphus truei
AAACCTTTTGTGCTTCTGGGATTTGAAATCTTGTTCATATTTCCTCCTACTATTCCTGTTCCCTCCAGGTCTTGTGATGTGCGTCAGAAGCTTCATTTCCAGCAGCTTAAATAGCCGTAAAAGGAAGAAATCTACAACCAGACAAAATGTGCAGGTGTGCTCCGGCTGCAGAACAGCTGTGTTATTGCAGTACAATGAAAGCCTCACATTAGAACCAACAGCAAGCGCTCACGGTGACCACATCAAAGGCCCATCCACAGTCACAGTTGCTCGGCCTCTTTCAATAAAAAGCCCATTTTATCCCCTCTTTTGAAGATCTGCTGGGCTCAGACACTGGAGGGTTGTAATGTCCTTTATGAGGCTCGGCTACGGATGACACTGGGGTATTTCTTTAGCTATGAATTTGTGTCACCTATCTTTAGACCAGGGGTGGGCAACTGCAGTCATCAAGAACTACCAACAGGTCAGGTTCTCAGGATATCCCTGCTGCAGCACAGGTGGCTCAATCGAAGACTGAACTACGGATTGAGCCACCTGTGCTGAAGCAGGGATATCCTGAAAACCTGACCTGTTGGTGGCCCTTGAGGACTGGCGTTGGCCACCCCTGCCTTAGACTGATGAAAAAAAACTCCTGTATGGGGAGAATAGGTGGTTTGGAGACTTTCCACCCGGGGATGTAATGCAAATGATGAAAATGGCAGGAGATGGTTATCTTGGCACATTTTACAGTTGTATGTTTTGAAACGGTTTGCTGTAGAAGACTGTTGGCTGGAGGAACGCGCTCTATCGTTTTCTCATTCTCAGACAGGAGAGTTTTATGTACACGCAGGTACAGTAATCGCGCATTAACCATTTCAGTGCTGGAGCTCACAAGAGATGAGTAGGTCCATTCACTTCCCAAAGGGGCCTGTTCTCTCTATTAAACATGAGAATGTTAAACTGCTTTTGGGAGAGGAGCTGAGCACACCAGGCAGGTGTCTGTCACTTTTAGCGTCCTCCCTTTTGATGGCGATATCTGCAAAGCTGTAGCCGGCTGCACTGTGCCGATGTAGGAAAATAATGTCCATTTCTATGCAGAACAGAGTAATACTTCACTCTTCTATGTGTAGCGTGTTCATTTCCAGAGGGGCCCAGAACCGTTTACTCATATTGGTGATAACACATCATAAAGATTCATTCTTCAAGTTTTTTTCTATACGTATTTTTTGTGTTTTCTTTTCAATACAATCAGGAGAGTATCTTAATATCATTAAAAAAAAAATTGCTTTTATATCAAACAAGGAGATTTTTATCACTGAACAAACCGATGGTTTCCTGTGGTTTATCTGCCATGATATTTCCAAAGCAGAAAGCATCATAAATCAGAGTATGGTTCAATGAACACATCCTTCAGGACCCCATGTTGGTGACAGATGGCTTCCTGCCGCGGCTCTGTATTGACTCTCAGCCTCCGATTGAGTTCCGTTCAGAAGTTTGATCCGCTTCCTAACCACCGGTGACTGCCGCGTGCATTGTACATTCACGGGGATTTGTTGGACGGGAGAAAACGGCACCATGCAGAGTTTGATCAATCTGGTGCCGTTATTTTTGCCCCGGCCTTGATGCTGGAAGGAGTTTGAGAAATGACACCCAATGTTACATGTCGGAGTGATTTCACTTTCCTTCTCATGTAGAATCATTCCATTCCTCCTATATATACTCAGGGCCGCAGACAGATTTCCCGGGGCCCAGGACTTGAGTTACGACCAGGCCCCCCCCCCCCCCAACCTTTATATCGGCGGACTTGCGAGCCCCCCCCCCCCATTTCACACCTTGCGAGCCTCCTCCTCTATTTCCCCCCTTCTTTCCATGTATTTCTCTCCCCTCCATTTCACTCTTACCCCCTCTCTTCCTCACTCACTCCCCCCTCACTCCTGCTCTTACACCCTCTCTCTTCTCTCACTCTCCACCCCCCCACCATCAATTACCCCCCTCTCATCACTCAATCCCTCTCCCTCAATTCTCCCTCCTAAAACTCATTATACCCCCCCCCACAAAATACATACCACAAAACCCCACCTCCCAAATAAAAAAGGAAAACCCACCCCCAAATACAGAAAACCTTTCCACCCCCCCAAATACACACAAACCCCCTCACCCCCCAAATACATACAAAAAAACCTATACGCCCAAATACATACAAACCCCCCATCTGCCAAATACTGTACGTACAAACCGCACCTCACATCCTCTACTGCCCCGGCTCTCCCCCAGCTGCTGCTGGTTTCTTGCCGGGCTTCCCCCTCTCCCATACTGTTTGGCCCTGTCTCCCTCACTCTCCCAGTGGAAACTGGGCCCAGCTTGCTTCCGGCATGCGCCGACGTCAGAGGCTCCGCGTGGGACAGTGTCAGTGAGTGTCAGCTGTGGGGAGCCGGGGCGCAGCGGCAATGAGAGGATCCGCAGCCAGGCAAAGAAGTTGAGCCCGGCCACAGGTGTCTGGTTAAAAAGCAATATATATTTTTCTCCAGATTGGCTGAATTCAGCATCTCAGCTCCTTCTGTTAATCTGTCTGACTAGTGACAGATTCAAAATGACTTGGCAAACAATGAACAAAACCAAAGAAACCATTCACCTCTAGTTTTCAGGACAAACAAATAATCTGATCGCCAGAAGACTTTAGATACGGAGACTCCCCAAAGCTTTTGTTTAACATGGAAATGTTGAAAGGTACCGGTAACCTATAAATCATGTCATTGTCTTACATTGCTGCCCCTTAAGTTGACAAATCCCAAATATTTAACCAAGTGTAACTGTTGCTTTAAAGGCCTAAGATTTCCGTGCATGATTACACGCAACGGGTTTACTAAACAACATTACAGGGGTCATTCTATATAGTGTCCCAAACATTCAAGTCAATCGCAGTTTTCAGTAAATCGAGGAGAAATGAGCCGCTTCGGGCAATACAGAATGACCCCCAAAACCTCAGTACACCAGTTATTACAGATGCAGCAACGAGTATCAGATCTCCTGCCTCGGAATTTCTCGGGCAGTCTCACAGTAAATGCCTCAATATTTCTGTGAGATTCTTAATGGCCCATCGGATAACCACAGCAGGGGTCCCTGCAGTCCTATTAAGTTTAAATGAGACTGCAGGGACCCTCAGCTGTGTTAATCCTATGGGCCATTAAGAATCTCACAGAAATATTGCGGCAAGTTGAGGCATTTACTGTGAGACTGCCCTAGAATCTCCCAGAATTTCCCAGGTGCAAGTGTTCTAATACTCGTGGCTGCGTCTGTAGCGTTGGCTTTAGGACGTGGTGGTGATTGTAATTAGCGCTTTTCCTATTGGCCAGAACATATGTCCCGCCCATGGGGCGTCCCGAGCCGGCTCAATAAGCCCCCTGCCTCTGACATCATCAGCCAGATGAGCCCTGCTCTGATTGGCTGCTGAGAATGTTCTCAGACTTCTGATAGGGGGTTAGTATTCTGTGAATGAAACTCAGAAGTATTGTAAACCCCTGCAACCAATCAGATTTTCAGCTGTCTAAAATTCTACGCACCAAGTCCAGTGAGTTAAAATCCAGACCTCTGGAGAGAGGGGAGGGGAGGGGAGGGGTGGCATCTGGAACCGCGGGCTGATTTCATTTCCAGGACATTGCAGGCTAAAGTCTCAGTCAGGGGGAAATCCTTATATAGAATTCCCTGCACCTAGGAGAACCTAGTTTTTTACCCCAGTTCCCAAGTAAGTGTGTCTTTTCTTACAGTGGCGGCCAATCTGAGTCTAAGACGGCTAGATCCGCGGTTCTCAGATTATCCCGGTTAGGTGCGTTTTTTGTCGTTTTCGCCCAGAGTGAACTGCGTTATTTTCGCGCTCGTGATATTAGCATTTTATTCTCGCTGTCTGCAATACTGCAATGCCGTGTAAAAACTCAGGGGGGCGTTTGCGAGCTGTTGTCTTGGAAGTCTAATACCTTCACGGTTCAACCTACGTCAGTACACAGTCTGTGTGTGCGCACGCAGTAATTCTAAATTTGCATATTTAAAGTATACATGCATTTGCAGTGCTGTGCTGCTGTACAGTATGTCTCATTTGAAAATTGTTGAAACGCATAGGCGTGTACAGTACTGTAACAGTGTCACATTTCGGCATATACAGCGCTCTCCCCTCGCTCAGGATAATTAACTGCACTGCAGGGTATTTCAACTTCTTATCTTCTGTGCAATGCAGTACATCTCTCCCACACCATTCCTTTGAACATGTCTCTGGTTTAAATCACATTCCTGCTTGACAGCAGGAATTTACTGCATATGTGCCTGTAACTTCGCCCACCACTGCTTGCTTGCCTAAGTGAGTGACCAAAAAAATTTTTTTAAATTTTTATTGTAATTTTTTTTTCTCCACAAGAGACTGCAAAACCCATCTTACTGTATTACAATATTCAATCTGTGCTGTAGCTTTTGACTGCGACCCTGTACATGGTTGATTTGTGTGCTTTTTACGTACTGTATTTGGGGGTGTATTATTATGATGAAGCCTTTTGAAATCAAAGTATGTCTTTAGCTTTGAACTTCATGCAGCTGTACCCTGCAGCCCCCTCCCCCATGAACGCTAGCTCAAGGATTTGAAATTCCACGGAGTCGTTAATTTTCTGAATCTTGCCATTGTGTTCTTAATCCGTCCATAGCCGACCTAAAAAGCCTCACTGCGCCTGCGTTTAATTCTCTTTGAGATGGGAGCTAGCTGCTTACTGCGCATGAGTCAGCCAACCCCCCCCCCCCTCTCCACAGAGTCGTTAATTTTCTGAATCTTGTCATTGTGTTCTTAATCCGTCCATAGCCAACCTACAAAGCCTCACTGCGCCTGCGTGTAATTCTCTTTGAGATGCGCTTGTAACTTCACCCACCACTGCTTGCTTGAGTGCCCCCCAAAAAATGTTTAATTATGATTTTTTAACTGTTATTTTATCCACAAGCCTGCAAAAACAATCTTGATATTACGATATTAAATCTGTGCGTTTGCCTGCACATGGTTGATTTGTGTGCTTTTTATGTACTGTATTTGGGGGGCGTAGGGATAAAATTACAGTATTATGATGAACTGCCTTTTGAAATTACTGTACTCTACAGTACAGTACAGTATGTTATTTCTTTGAACTGCTGCACAACTAATCCTTCATCCCTCCCCCACGCACACACAAACTCTTATTGACAGACACCTCCACAGAGTCATTCATTTTCTGAAGTTAGTTAGTCATTGTGTTTTTAATCCGTCCCTAGCCGAGCGTCAATCGCCTCACTGCGCCTGCGTGTACTCTAATCCTTTTAGACATGGGAGCTTGCTGCTTACTGCGCATGAGTCACCCAACCCCCCTCCCCACAGAGTCGTTAGTTTTCAGAATATTAACATTGTGTAATCCTCTTTGAGATGGGAGCTAGCTGATTACTGCACATGACTCACCCCATTCCCCCCCCCCCCCCCCAATCCTTTGAGGCTTAGTTAACGGTAACGCTTTGGAAAATCCCTTCTAGATTTTGAAATGTAAATCTGATTTGCACAGCATTGTGAGAATTGAGAATTAAAAAAAACATTAACTGATTCATTGGTGTACTCTAGGGGTGGGGGGGGTTTGTGGTTGTTGTAAATGATTATGACTAGCAGGAATGTGAATAAATATTTATTTTATTTTATCAGGAACCAAAAAATACAAATATAAAAATAATCATGAATAATACATAATGCAGTCTTTATTAAGTTCTTTTGGCAGATTGAAATTGGATAAACATTTAGAAAACATTTCTAAAACATGGGGAAACATGAATAATGCACATTTATAAGAATATTATTTAATAATATATACTGTAATGTATAATATATATATATATAGTAATATTGTTTTTTCCGTCTTTATCTTGTTCCTCATTCTGTGTACAGTACAGTAGTTCATTGAGAGAGGAGAGGTTTTGTGTACATCATTACTGCTGTTTATATACTGTACATTTTACTGTACAAACAGATTAGACTGGACACAAAACCCCACCTCCCCCCAGGCCACCCTTTTTTCCTGAAACGACAAGAAAACAAAAAATTAGTCCAGAAATGTGCGTACTGTATTATGGCATTGTGTGATGTGTAGTACTACTGTAGATGGCTGGTGCTGCTTTCTCTGGAAAGAAAAAAATTGAGCAGTTAGTAGGCAGTTACTGTAGTACTGTCAAACTAGTCTATACTGGAATTACTGTATACTCTGACTACTGTTAAATACTATGTACTGTAACCTGATGGCTGGTGCTGCTCTCTCTGTAAAGAAAAAACTGTAACTACTGTATACTCTGACTATTGGGAAAGAAAAAATCTGTGTCATACTTACCTGTATCAAACTGCACTTACAATACTACAGCACAGTACTACTTTCCTGATGCTTGCCCATTACGCGCGATGACAATGGGCAACACAGTGGCAATAGGGTCTATATATTTATTGCAGCGTTCCACGGTGAGTACATCGTTCCAAAAACTCATTATGCCTTTCAACAACTCGTCCTTTTTGGAGTGTTTCGCCACTTTCCGGATATGGTCCTTCAGCTGATGCCAGACCATTTCGATCGAATTGAAGTCTGGCGATCTGTCATTGGAAAAAAAGGAAAATTAGTTTAAGAGATACAGTACACAGTAAAAACTGTTGGAAACAAATGAGACACGGTTACCGCACTTACTCCGCTGGCGTCTTTACCCAGTTGATACCGCGCTCAAGGATATGCGCTGTTGATGCGGTGTGCTTCGGATCGTTGTCCTGGTAGAAGCGGTGACTATTCGGGAACGCGCATGTGATGTATTGCAGGGACAATGTTGTCTTGGAAAAAAGCTTTATTCATGATTCCTATAGCAAGAAAAGAAAAGTGATCAAAAAACTGCACAATAGTACAGTACAGTGCATACAGTAAGGCTACACTAGTAAAGTACAGTGCATAAGGCTACATTATATTTTATATATTTTACCTTCAAAGATGACAATGCATCCTGGTCCACGCCTAGAGATGGCACCCCACACATGCAGCTTCACGGGGTGTTTTGGCCGCGGCTTCAAAGATTGCGGCCTTTTTTGTGCAATGCAAAGCTTGCAAATCTCTCCAGCGACACAGTAGACTCGTCAGTGAAGATGCAATCCTGGAAAGTTTCCCCACTGTCGATCCATGCCTGGGCCTGGACCACTCTTTTGATTTTGTTCGCGTCCCTTATCATGGGCTACGCTCTGTAATGACAAGGAATAACTAATTTTAGCGGTACAGTACAGTTTCCTAAACAACACTTTTACCTCCTGTACTGTCCAGTACTAACCTCACACGTCTATATTTCCATCCAATGCTGCGTCTCATCTTCTTTATACTGGTCTCGGATACAGCGAGATTGTGATTTTCCTGCAGAGTGTATTTGACCCTTAATGCACTCCTCTCATCATTCTCCTCACTTATTTTGTCCACCAGAAGAGTTGTCTCCCTACAATGTAAAGAAAAACATTCCGGTAAGTAAAAAAATTAGAGACAGTAGATCAAGAGGATACAATATATTGTTCTAGTAATACAGTATGCAGCAATATAAAACTGTTGAAATATAAATATAAATATACAAAATATATATACTGTTGTAATATAAATATACGAAATATATACACTGTTGTAATATAAATATACAAAATATATACACTGTTGTAATATAAATATAAATATACAAAATATATACACTGTTGTAATATAAATATACGAAATATATACACTGTTGTAATATAAATATACAAAATATATACACTATTGTAATATAAATATAAATATACAAAATATATACACTGTTGTAATATAAATATACAAAACATATATACTGTTGTAATATAAAACAAAAATATTAGATACAGTACTGTAGATGTACAGTACATTTTTGGATCAAAATTTTTTATTAAAGTTTTATAAATATACTTACGCATTAGTTACCCTTGGTGCCCTTTTGCGTTCTCTGTTTTTCCGTGTGCATGATAGCTCACGGTGGTTGCTGGCACAACGAGTCCAGAAGTAGCTAACCAGCGTTGGATAGCAGCAATTCGGTGTCCGCTCGTGTACATCTCCTTAATTCGCATGCTGAGATCCTTGGAAATCTTTTTAACAACCATTGCTGCGAGTAGAAAGAAATACAAACACAAGAATGTATATTCGATGTTTAGTTGATGTGTATTCAATGTGCAGTGAATCCACAAAATGGATGGTGTATTTATACGTTAATGGCTCACATTAGAGTACGCCCACTTTCAGCACCTGTACCTCGCCGCCATGCATAAAAGGTTACACACTTTGCATAGCCCACCACTCGATGATCTTTATCTGAACTTGCCCTTGTCCAGATACTGTACTGCATTGTGCCACCTGCTTCCATGGAGCAACCCCGATTCTACAGACGCAGGAACCCTCTCGCATCTGCCGTGCCTGTCAGGCAGAAAAAGCGAAAGGCGGTTGCCATTTCCACGCCAAGGCAAAAGCAACAGGCTAAGGCCAATAAAGAAAACCTTCTGCTGACCCCAAAGGCTAAGGGTTTTCATAGACGTCAGCCTTATTATGTCAAGAAGATATACGGTGATGTACTCTCGACGCAAAACGATTGGCAGCCAACCCATCGAACCCGCATACCACCACCTCCCATACGCTTCGACGACTCTGCTGCCGCTGTCCCGGAAATCTTCAGCCCGTCTTCTCCACCCCTCGTCCTCGACGCTGTCGCCGCCCTCCCGGAAACCCACAGGCCATCTTCTCCGGTTCTATCCGATGACGCTGCCGCATCTGAAATCCACGGGTCACTTTCTCCTTTGCTCTTAGACGACTCTGCTTCTCGCCCGGAAATCCAAAGGTCACTTTCTCCATCCCTCTTCGACGACGCTGCCGCTTCTCCTCTACCGGATATCCACAGGTCACCTCTTCCACCCTTCTTCGATGTCGCTGCCGCTTCTCTCCATGGAACCCCCATCTCATCCTCCATTGCACCCATCCACCCAGATGTCCACACGCCATGCACAAGAAGCAGCTCGTTAGACCGGATGCTGAATGGGATAAGTGTGGATCTCCCCGGGAACTCTATTGTGCTTGCAAAGATAGATCTGCTTCTGGAGACAATGCTACATATGGATCAATGGATGCTAGATATGGATCAACGGATGGATCGACGGATGGAGAAGATAGAGGCTGACATAGCGGGTATACATCGTTTGCTCGGTGTTAATGCCCCTGTTTCCCCGACGCCAGAGCAGGGGGGTGACATGGATGTGATGAATGGGAGCATCGACCCCCTTCCATCACCAAGCGCACCCCCTCCACCAGAAGATGTAGTGTACATATATGCCGTTGAGGACATGACAACCCCGTCAAGACCACGACAGGAGACAACACGGCGACCAAGACCGGAAGAAAGCTTCCTCCCAGACAACCTACCATCGCCTGTCACCTCAAGCACACCCACTCGCAGAAGACCTACATTCGCTCGCATCGATACGGTGCCCGACATCATCCTGTGCGATCTGCCACCGGCGCTCAAGGAGAAGTATAGGGTGATGAGTGCGGGTGCACCCCACAAGTATGCCTTGTTACTTTTTAAGCACCATGTTCCCTACTCGTTGTACTGCGACTGGGCCTTCAAAGTGAACAACGACGGAAATTGCGTAAAGAAGGCGCTTCCTGCCAATTTCAGAAAGAAAATTCTGGATGAAATGCGGCGCTTTTATCCAATTACAGATCCTGTAATGAAAGGCGTTCGAGACTGCATTAATGGCGTTTTGCGCCATGCAAGGAATCGGCCATGGACGGACAATGTGGTGGACTTTCTGGATTAATCACGGGAACTGTAAGACCATACTGTTGTGCTGAACTGTGCGGTACTGTACATGTTTTGACCTGCTGTACATAAATAAAGAAGATGTTGTTGTGTGTTTTTTAACTTGTATTTATACAGAAATGTTTTAACTTGCTGTACACACACACAGGACCTGCACAATTCCAGTCTCTGAGGGCCGTAAACAGGCACGGTTTTCAAGGTTGTCCTGAAAACCGGGCCTGTCTGTTGCCCTCGAGGACTGTAGTGGTGCAGGCCTGACTGACTGTTTTGCACACCATCCCACTGTACTGTATACTGTATGTTTCTTTAATAAAGTAGATGTTGCGTTTTGTATACTGTATTTTATGAATAAAGAATTTTTTTAATCACAAGTAAGACCATACTGTTTTGCTGAACTGTATTGTACATGTTTTGACCTGCTGTACTTAAATAAAGAAGATGTTGTTGTGTGTGTTTTTAACTTGTATTTAGACAGAAATGTTTTAACTTGCTGTACACGCACACAGGACCTGCACAATTCCAGTCCCTGAGGGCCGCAAACAGGCACGGTTTTCAAGGTTGTCCTGAAAACCGGGCCTGTCTGCTGCCCTCGAGGACTGTACTGGTGCAGACTGTTTTGCAGACCATCCCACTGTATATGTTTTGACTTGCCGTTCTTTGATAAAGGAGATGTTGCGGTTTGTATATTTTGTGAATAAAGAATTTGTTTTTAAAACATGTGACTGTAAACCATACATTTTCTTTCTATACATTAATGTTTTCACAACTGTAGCAGTAAACCATACACCTGTTGATGTTTTGAATTGCTGTGCACTTAAAATGTTTCTACATTGTACAGTATTTGTAAATAAATGTTTTTGTACTTACTCCACCAATATAAGAACATGTTGATTTGTTTTACATTGTTCCATTGGCTCATTTGCTACTGTAACAAAATACAATGTTTCTAGAATGTACACTACTGTCCAGGCACACTGTACTGTATACTGTAGGCATGCTCAGTACAAGAGTATTAAAAAAAATAGAAGACACTGTAGACGGACGTTCACAGAGGTACACACTTGGAGCCGTTTATAATGTGAAATTATAATAAGGCTTTATTGTGCCTTTTCCTTTTCATCAGGAAATTTATCCAAACACAGGGGGGGGGAACAAAGCTTCTATTCACTGGGGAGTATTTCTAGTGAAACACTATGCAATAATTCACATCTCCCTTAGTCAAGCAGTTCTCGCAGCCCCAAACACATAGCATGCAATAAGCAGATATAAGCAGTCTTTTAAGAATGAAAGTCTTATCTGTTCCTTGTGGTTTGGAGGGAAAATCTTCACTTTTCCTGCTTCAGCTCCCTTGTCTCCAGGGTTGGTCAGCATACAGGTTTAGAAGTTTTCCCTGTGTCTTGTAAGCAGCTCTGCTGTTTCTTCTGGCAGGGCTCAAGACTGTTGTGAGAGTCAAAGACAATCTCTGCTCTCTCTCCCAAGTTCAGCTCTCAGTCACAGCTAAGGAGTTCTCACTTCCTGTTTCAAAAGACAGGCTTTCTAAGCCATCTAATCAGGCAGGTGGTGTTTTGTTAATTGACTACCAGCAGTTAACCACCACACTGCTGGATTAGAGGCACATTACCTGAACAGGGATAAGTCCCCTGTTACAGACACGTACAGTAGTGTACTGTATGTACTGGCACTGTATAGAAGACACATACTGTATGTACAGTACTATATTACATGTAGAATAAATGCATAGTTTTTATTTTTTCGGGTTTATTACACAGTATACTGTTTATAAAAAAGTATTGTATATTGTACGACCGCAAAACATCAGCATAGTGTACATCAGCCACTAAACTGTAGACTCCGGTACGTGGGTTTTTAAATCCGATTCAGCAATGTGCAGGCATTGTTACACAAAGCGATATTATCAATCGAAATCCCTCCATTAGCCGTTTTCTTTTCTGAGGAAAAACAAAAAGAAAAGTTTTACTGTAATGGTCTAAAGAAGTTCCCAGCCAGTCCCACCAATAATTTTCTCGGGGGGCGTCTCCTGTTCCCATGTGCATGCGCCTACCATCGATGTAATGACACGCATACTGTATGCGTTTCAAGAATGTTCCAATGCGCATGCGCCTAGCGTTCCACCAATAGTTCAGTATCTGCAGTATAGTACTGTAGAAGCCGCTCAGCTAATAATATTGCTTACAGGAGAATCGCTTGACTTTTGAATCGCACCGATATTGATACTGTATTGTCAAAATAAAAAAAACACAGAAAATAATACGGCAACAATACGCACCATAGAATTTCCCATTCAGCTGGTGCCGGCGCCGGTCCACTGCCAGTCCAGCTTTCTTGATCATCCACGTCGATAGTTTGCAGCGGGACTAGTTCACCTGTAGTCAGTTGATGAGGCTGGAAATTGCTTAGGTACATGCAAGTTTGATCGAAACTGCATGCAAAATCCGGCTCAGGGTTGTTACTGACGGCGGGACCGTTATTGGAAGCCGGTGCTGGTGTATTGCTTGGCAGCGACTGTCGTTTCTTAGTTGGTTTTAACACGACCCTTCGCCTTTTGCCGTCTGCATGATCATAGATACAGGAAAAAGCCGGTGATACACACCAATACCCTCCAACGGAGATTCCGCTCGAAGCAGTGAAGCAGAGCACAGCCATACAATGAGGATATATCAGGATCACAGCGGTAGGGTAAAAAAACTTCTTTATTTGAACACCATGGTGCAGACAGGAATGGAGGGTAGCTCTTACACGTTTAACGCCTGTGCAGCGCTTCGTCAGAGAGTAAAAAAGTATACTGGGTCCCCCTTGATATAGCCCGTTTGATTGATCTGAAAATTACCAACAGCCGCGACTGCTAGAGGCCGGAAGTGACGAAACCGGATATGCAAAAACCGGAAGTGACGTAGCGGACTCCATGCGATGGGCAATTGTTTACTAACATACGTGGTTGTCATGGATATGGCCGCGTCACGACTCTAGGCCTGTGGAGGGAGTTTTAGTCACAAAGAGGACCCAGTATAGCAACCCCGCAATACAAAAAATACATAAAAAACGGTGGTAAGTTAAAAACACTATTATGCATATAAAACGTGCAAGGAAAAATCAAGCGCAAATAATATCACAACAAATCAAAGGTAACACAGATGATATACTATCCTTAATGAGTGCAGCTCCTGACGTAGAATGCAAACCAAATTCAATCAGCAAAAGAAGGAGAAACAGGTGCGCAAATCACATCAGGACATGTAAGAGAGTGTAAAAACACCAAATAGTGCAATATTGTCTACTTCAGCAAATTAGCTTCAATGCTGGAAGTTCTATAAAATTTGCACTCACGTGTTTAACGTGAAATCAGAGCGTTGTGGTTATTCAAAGTTAACAACTTATGTCTCCAGACAGGTACTCCAGATCCACATAGAGAGGGGGAAATTCCATATACAAAAAGAGGGGGAAAGCAAAATAGTATAGTACTGTTTTTAATGTTAAAAACACAAAGTATTCCACTTACATAAGTGCCTTTGTTTGAGAGCATTCAGACCACACTGGGTCACAGGGTCAGACAAAATATTCACAGCAAGCAGCATCCGCTCCACGGCCGTCACAGCAGGTACTGGGCAGGTTAAAGTTGTCCTCCACTCCAGATGTCATCAACAAGGGCTCCTTTAGTGGTCACTGATATTAACTGCTACGTGGTATACCCAAGGGACAATATCTCCGACTGAGAAGGCTTTGTTCTACTGAAGAAGCCTTCATACAACAGTCGGAAATATTGAATGAGAGATTCAGAAATAGAGGTTATTCTGATCAAGATATCTATTCCGCCTTCACACATGCGTTACAAATAGATCGCTTAGAATTGCTTAAGAGGACATTAGATTAGAAAATATCAAAAAACAGTAATATTTCTGAAATCGCCCCAGAGACCCCTCTCTTTATTACTACCTTTAGCAACCAAGCTGGTCACATCAGAACAATTATAGAAAAGCATTGGAGGGTATTACAACTAGATAGGGGTTTGGCAGCCGTTACATGCAATTTCCCAAAATTTGTATATAAAAAGCTAAAACCATTGGCTATTATTTGTCACCTAGTTTATTTTCCAAAGGACAAAACACACCCAATGAGAAATTCTCAAAAGGATTTTATAAGTGCGGGAATTGCACTTATTGTAGATATGCCACTCCAATGTCATTTGTTACCAGTAAACACACTGGACAAAAATACAAACTTAAACATTTTATGACATGTTCAACCAATTACGTGGTGTATAAGCTCAATTGTGCATGTGGCAGTACCTATATTGGTAGGACAATCCGGCCTCTGAAAGTTAGAATCTCAGAGCATTTACGTTCCATCAAAAAAAGTGACCTTAATCTACCTGTGTCCAAACACTTTCATAACTGTCCAAAGGGCTCAAGTGACACATTCACATTCAGTGCTTTAGAGCACATTCCCAAACATATCAGCGGAGGCAACAGAGAAACAATGTTGAACAAAAGAGAAATGTTCTGGATCTATACCCTCCGGTCATTATCACCCGGGGGTATAAACACAGATTGGGAGTTAAGACATTTTCTGTGATAGTGCATTTTTAATAGATCTGTGGTTATCTTGGCATTGCCACAAATGCTCTCTCATACAGTAGGAACATTGTTCTCACCTTCACTGAAGCTTTGGTTCACACACTTTTTATTCATTAATAATAATCTTTGTTTAAATACTTTTGTAATTGATGTCATGATCATGATATAGATGGCTGTGGTTATTATGTAGCAATATAGGTCTTTTCTGCATTACGATGAATATATGATTGATGAATATGAACATAGATTATAGAGCTTTAGTTTCCTCTGCTATTGCAGTATTTTCCAGCATAATTTGAATTAACTGTTCATTATTGGCATTATATGTCCTTTTATCTTGATACTATATACCAGCGGTGCGCAAAGTGGGGGGCGCGACCCCCAGGGGGGGCGGGAGATTGTGCTGGGGGGGCGCGGGCAGTTGCAGAGGCCCCGCGCTCTTCCCCCAGGCATTTAAATTAAATGCCGGGGGATCGCGTGAGGCCCCTGCAACTGTTTACTTACCAGGATTCAGCCGTCTGTGTTGCGTCGCCATGGCAACGCGGCATCAATAGACGCCGCGGCACCATGTGACTTGACGCTGCGTGGGCGTGTGACGTCATCTGACGCGAATGAAGGTAGGCAGGGGGGCGCGAGAGCCGGGGGCAGAGTGACAGGGGGGCGCAGCACAAAAAGTTTGCGCTCCCCTGCTATATACTATAGAATGTAGAGAATGCCATATTAACTTTTTTTATAGAGTTCCTCAGATCATTTGTTTTATATGCATAATAGTGTTTTTAACTTACCACCGTTTTTTATGTATTTTTTGTATTGCGTGGTTGTTATACTGGGTCCTCTTTGTGACTAAAACTCCCTCCACAGGCCTAGAGTCGTGACGCGGCCATATCCATGACAACCACGTATGTTAGTAAACAATTGCCCATCGCATGGAGTCCGCTACGTCACTTCCGTTTTTTTGCATATCCGGTTTCGTCACTTCCGGCCTCTAGCAGTCGCGGCTGTTGGTAATTTTCAGCTCAATCAAACGGGCTATATCAAGGGGGACCCAGTATACTTTTTTACTCTCTGACGAAGCGCCGCACAGGCGTGAAACGCGTGAGAGCTACCCTCCATTCCTGTCTGCACCATGGTGTTCAAATAAAGAAGTTTTTTTACCCTACCGCTGTGACCCTGATATATCCTCATTGCACGGCTGTGCTCTGCTTCACTGCTTCGAGCGGAATCTCCGTTGATCGACTGTTACCACAGACGCACGCCCAAAGAAGAATACAGGCATTTCTCATGTGAGTTTTTACCATTTCATTGCATTGGGAGGTATTCACAAGGTGATTGCAAGCTTGTGTGACATTGTCCTCATTGGGTGTGATGTGGTGGAGCTAATCATTCTCTATTCACAGCACCCCCAGGACCTCAGATACATGTCAATACATTACGCTCACCTATATACCTCATACTCACCTTATTGTGATTTTGCCTGTTTGATTTCCTTCTTCAATCAAGAAACCGTTTATTGATTTTTTTCAAGACTGTTTATCTATAGTCATTTGAGCACTATTGTTGAACTCTGTTCTACTATCCTACAATACCCTCCAACAAATTGTGGCTCAATACGATAAAAACAGGGATCGCTACATAACCTTTTCCTTATTGCACGCTTCCACGTATGAGGAGCTGGCGAAAATTTGTAAAAGTCATAGTTTTCGATAAAATACTGATAAATTTGAACAACTGTTGCCATCTTATCATCTGTTGCATTAATCGCGGCCCATATCAAATACGCGTAACTTCTGTCGGGTTTTTGGAAAGCGGGCTGCACTTGAACACTCATGGCGGGCGGCGGGTCTCTGGAGAATACCTTAACCGAAACTGGTCTTTGTCTTTCTTTAATATGAAAACCCTAAATTGATACATTTTTGCAACCTCTTCCTTCAGTCTCAAGGCCAAGTTACAATAGCACACTGTGGTATCTTTTTTAAACGAAACACCTGCAAGTCGACACATTACTGAAGCGCATGCGCATTACAATTCATGAATATCTGCCATCTGGCGGACACGCGAAGAATTGCAACCTATTAAATCCAAACCATTCTCAATAAGCGCGTCAACCGCGCGTCAATCGCGCATGAACCGTGGCTGGGAACGCAAAATGAATGCGGCATGCTCCAGGTGACGTGCGTCGCATTCCAGGAAAAAGACAGGGAAAAAACAGCGATGTGTTAGACTCAGATGTGCTGCAACAGTATGTAGTTTGTGTAACATTGTGCGTTTGCCTTTTCCTGTGAATAAATTTACAATTTATTTCATTAACTTGTTTTGCTCAATGCATGATCCTGGTAAAAAAAAAAAAAAAGGTGTAAATTGCCTGGTCTCCCATGACAGCTGGCACCTCGCGTGTTATCTGGGCCGGTGCCTCGCGTGTTATCTGGGCCGGTGCCTCGGCTCATTTTACCGCAAACTTCCTCCTTTTAACCCTTTCACTGCCTGCGTGCTCTGCAGACACATTACAAAGCCATTGATCACTGTACTGCAGGCCTCTGTTGAAGCAGAAAGGTTAACACCACGTTTCTTCATTTTTTGAACTATTTCAATACATACTTTTCCCGCTGATTCTGTTTAAGCCTGCTCCCCGCTCCCCTCTCCCCGCTCCCTTCTTCCTCTGCTCAGCACCAGGTTTTCTTGGCCGGCTCTGAGACGGACGCTCAGATTTTTTTTTCTTCTGCATATTTTGTTCATCCCTCAGAAAATCAGGACTGTCGGGTCTGTCCTGACACCCATCGAGACTACATAAACCCAGCAATCCTTCCTCCATCTGCCGAGGCTTCAGAAAAAAATGGGGGTTAAATTTGTCTCCAAAACGACCTTTTAAACAAGCAGAGCCTCTTAGTTAATGTATGGTGCAGGCTCGTACTATGCAGGGCAGGGGCGAGTTACCTCTGATGAGGGGAGACCGTGTAACTCATTGCTCTGGCTTTATAGCTAAAGTACGCAAGCTTTGAAAACAGAATCTTGGCTGTGTATTTATTAGGGGGGCTCCTCTTGTCTTGGCTGTGTATTTATTAGGGGGGTATACCTCTTGTCTTGGCTGTGTATTTATTAGGGGGTCCTCTTGTCTTGGCTGTGTATTTATTAGGGGGGTTCTGTCACGGTAACTTATGACAAGATATAATAAACACCAAATATCTGGGTTGAACTGAATGAGGCTTAGATATAATAAAATATATTTATTCCTTAAAAAGGTGAACACAGCAATATAGTACAATTAACAGGCAAGAAGGTAACACTTACTTAGGGTTGGGGAATGGAGAAGTATCAGATAGCAATTCTCCAGTAATCCGGTGACATTCAAGGTGAAATCAGAAGAACAACAAAAACTGTAGGGTTGACACAGTTTATATACCTTTATAACCCTATTCTTAACATTGAAAACAGACTATTGGTGAACAATTATCTGTATCCAATCCCTAATGTGGAAACACAGTTTAAGCCATGCCCTAGTTAGCCCATGCGTACTGGGACTCTGAGGGTCTTATTTCTGTAGCCCCATAATTAAATCCAGTCTACCAGATGAAGTATCTGGCAGGATCTTCATTGTTTGTAGGTGTAGATATAACACTTACAAACCACTCCAGTTTGATGCTTCTCCATCCTCAAGGAAAACATTTAGAGTGGCATAGTCTTTTGATCAGTACTTGGTTCCTAGACTTTGGGTCGCCCCCCTGACCATTTGCATTCCTTTGTGTGAAGGAATCGCGCGGGTTTTTATCCCCGCTTTGGAATACAATATTTAAGTTAAAACACAGACATATTAAAATATCCGGTTCCGTTAGGTCCAGCAGGTCCAAACTTTCCAGATCTTAATGCCGGAACTGGGACATCATATGTTCCAAGTTTTAACCTGCTGCAACCTACAGAACCGAAGATACACAAATACCACTTAAACCGTTTCATACTTTAACACTAAATTCTCCGCTGTAAAATAAATCACAGTTTGTCACTATACAACTATTAACCCATGCCCTCCTGGATGGATCCTGGTGTGTGTGTGTGGTGCAGACACTGACATTATAATGAAACATGGGAACAGGGGAACATACATTTTCCTGACATGACAAGGTGTAAGCCACATTCCTGGACCGCTGTCCAGTTCACCCCTTGCCTCCCTGGTGAGGTCAGGGGGTGGCCATATGGGGTGCAACCCCTTTAATACTGGGCCAGCCCCCCTCTCCCTCTGCAGGTTCCTCTTGTCTTGGCTGTGTATTTGTTAGGGGGGTTCCTCTTGTCTTGGCTGTGTATTTATTAGGGGGTATACCTCTTGTCTTGGCTGTGTATTTATTAGGGGGGTTCATCTTGTCTTGCCACAGCCAATGGGACAGCAACAGGCACATCCACTGGCAGAAGCACTGGTGCTGGCAATGGCACTGGCACAGACTCAGCACAGGCACATCCACTCGCACTGGGACTGGCACAGGCACATCTACTGGCCCAGGCACTGGGACTGGCACAACCACTGGCACAGGCACAACCACTGGCACAACCACAAAGTACCATCCAAAGTCACAATACTGTTGTGGCCCCAGCAATGGCCGAATATGTGGCACCTATTTCTACGACACCTAGCACTTCAACAGTATCTTCCACGTCTACCACTCAAACTGAGAGTAGATCAAGGCCTACCACCCGGTCTTCACAAAAAAAGATCACAAAAAAATAAAATAAGCCATCATAACATCTTATAAAAAATTCCAGTAACTATTGATTTGGACCATAGTATATACATCTCCATGTTGGCCCCTTAAATGATACACTAAGAGTATAAAAAATAACGATGCTTACCTCTGTTTGTGGTTAGTGTAAAGTAGTCAAAAATTAGGGATAAGGGAGTGCATGGTATGACACATCTCATGATAACAATCATCAATTCATCTTTCATGATTTGAGCATGTCCTGCTCATATATAGTGTATGTACAAATTTCAGTGCTGCATTTAATTATATATAGTACATTTATGACGGATATCTTATTAGAATTGTATACACAGTGAAGTGTGAAATGATTATACATATTTGACTTATTTAAGAAGAACTTACTTTACTTCAGTAATGCTAAAGACACATACTGAACAATGTGAAATTATGAACTGACCATGATAAAATATTTCATGTGCATAAATATGTGAATAAACAGCAATGCGATTCTCATGTCTGTTGAAGGATCATTATCATGCTGACATGAGAAAGATCTAGTTATTTAGTACAGACAGATAAACATAATACAGCTGAACCCCATTATAACACATTCCTCGGGGTCTACCAGATCCAACCACGTTATAACCGGGATCGTGATTTAAAAAAAAAATATTGCCGCAGCGACCGCGTGCTCCATGTCCACCGCAGGGGGAGAGCTGGGAGACTTATCCCAGCTCTCCCTGAGCCTGGCATCGCAGCGGCAGCACCCACCCCACGCAGTACTTATCTGGCATCTGCAGCAGCTGATCTGTCTGTGAGAAGCTGAGCCTGAGAGAGGGAGGGAGCGGGGGGAGGATCTCATGGAGTCAGGAGAAGCCGGGCAGTAACCAGCTCCCTTCTCTCCTCCCCCCCAGCGGAGGTACAGGGAGGGAGGGAGGGAGAGGTGTGTGTGTGAGAGAGAAAGGTGTGGCTATGGTGTACGGGTGGTTGAATGAGTGGTCTGCATAAGTGTGGGGTGAGGGAGAAGGTGATTAGGGTTTTAGTGTGGAGTATCAAAGAAGGCGGTGAATTATGGAGTGGGTTGAGGGAAAGGGTGAATGTGCAGAGGTAGGAAGGAGGTGGGGGAGTGTGGTAGGTGTGAGGGTGGTACGAGTCAGTTTTATGGATTTTGATTCCATTACATGTTGTATTTATTTGATATACAGAAGTATTTAGATTAGGATTTATTTTTTGTCAGATCAAATTGTTTTCCCACAGTACATATACAAACTCAAAGAAAGAGAATCCCAAAAAGCACTCGATGACCCCATCTCAACTATTAATCAAATGATATGGTGAATAAGTTAAACAAATTATTTTAATGTAATACATAATCTAAAAAAGGAAGGGGGGGTCATTCGAAATATCCAACCAATGATGTGCCTAATACTATACACACAATTAAAATCAGTGTTGTTGTCCCAGACAGCTCACCAACAATATCAAAATAGTGTCTCACTCAGTTGATTTGTGGATAAGCAGTAGTAGAGTCTGCAATATTGCAGGTTTCTTGGATTGAAGTCCCAGGTGGAATGTAAATTTGACCAAAGGGAGGAGGATAACTCTCTAATAGGCATAGACATTACAGGGAGGGAGGGAGGTGTGTATGTGTCCCAGCCAGGAACCAGCTCCCTTCTCTCCTCCCCCCCAGCGGAGGTACAGGGAGGGAGGGAGGGAGGGAGAGGTGTATGTGTCCCGGCCAGGAATCAGCTCCCTTCTCTCCTCCGAGCTCTTCCTGCACATCCCTTAAATGTCATTCCACAACATGTATGCCCCTCAGTACAAAAAAAAGAAAATTTATTTTTTTATGAGTTTAACAAATATGTCATATGTGCAGAAATGCAGTAGATATATTCGTAATTATTGGAGTACTTTGCCTATGGATACATTCGAATGTGTTTGATCTGCTCATTCTGTGTTAGTCACTTAGATAAATACGCGGAAATGCGGCAGATTTACAGCTAATATGTAACATTATGACAGCTAATTCATGTTGTGTAGCATTGCGTATATAACATTGTTGCAGTGATATTATGTGGGACACACTACATTTCTGGAGTACAGGCAGTTTGTGCATTTTCACTTGTTTACAATTCATATATTTGTTAGATAACATATTCATAAAACATACTGGACACCTAACAAGCTCCTATTGAACCCCCAAAATAACCACAACATATATATAAGCATATGAGTGTCACAGAGGAGTGCTACTGAGCATGGCAATAAATATTTAGGCACTGTACCGTGTATGAGTTTCACTGGATGTGCTAAAACTGAGCTTTGTCTGTGTTTTATGTTCTGTCTCTGGTTTTAAATAACATATTCATGCCTAACAAACAAATATTACAATATTTAGTTGTAAGATGTGCCCAAATTATTTAAGACGTAAAATGTAACGTGTAATAGAAAACCGTTACAATACAAAAACACGTATGATGTGTGTTTATATGCAGCCGAAATGTTTTCTTAAACATATACATTTATAAGTAACATTACATATCTACTTCTTTGACAGATGTTGACATCTCCATTCCACAGACAGAAGATCATGTGAATGGAAGTATCCAAACACAGAACAACTTATACCTTTTACATACTGCGCACATGATGAAAACATGAATTAGACCGTTTGAACGTTGTCACTCATGCTATGAGACACAGTAAACTGTACATGATAACTTTGTTATATGTAAAACAAAATCTTATATTCTCCAATGTGTCATTTTTATTTTTTTTATTCAAACTATTAACGTAATTTATAAATAATTAGAATAGATACAAATTAGTTTGGGAACATGACAATAAACTTTTGAATTATAAACATTGGGTCTGTGCACCATTTTACAGATGGCTCATGTTCATACCCCTTTACACAAATAAATACTAGGAATAATGTTTTACTACGTTGTGTGAAGGACTACACATTGTGTTATCATAGTATTGTACATGTATTCATGGAACTTCTACATGAGTAATTGTATGAAGCATTCACATGAAATATGACTATTACAGTGGGTCAAGTTGCCATCAAACAAATGTCACTGTTGTTAAGGACACATACCAGGTTACTGATACAAGATATCCCTATGTCAGCAACTCCTACTCCTGCAGGCATATTAAAATAATGTATGTTGTAATTGTTCATTAAGTGTCAATTATACAATTAAGTAAGGAATGTAAACGATAACAATTAACGCAATATTTGCAATCACAACTCCTCATAACTAATTGTAGTGAAGTTTTTAATGGTTAGAATGAAGTGTAAAGGTGATAAAAACATTAAATATATTTAAATGTACAGTACTTGGTAAGTTTAAATATAACATTCTCTGCATATTCATCAGTACAGCGATATCTCTTATCTTAATGCACAACATTCAGCATTGTATGATGCACACATTGTAGAGGGGGGAAACGTGATTTAGAGAAGGACAAATGTGTTAAATACTCACATACCGTTGTCAGGTGATCTTGTGATCATTCAATAGAAAATGTGCATACGAATTGAGAGACAGCAGGATCCTATGATTAGATACACACAATGAAATGTCACACACATCACGAGATGAGTATAGATTATCTTATATGTAAATGAAAATTTTACATGTGAAATAATTTTCGATTACAGTCTGGCGGGTCTCCACCCCACTGGCTGTATGCTTCCTAACCCCTGCAGGAGGCACAGTAGGATCCTCCTCTAGATCCTCCTGAATGTTGCCTTGAAGATTGTGATGTAGTGCAATGTTGTGCAGAATGCAATAACAAAATCACAATGTCAGCAACCTTCTGTGGCGAATACTGTAGGGCCCTACCAGATCTATCAAGACATCTGAACCGACTTTTCAACAGTCCAAATGTCCTCTCAATCACTGGGCGGGTGGATACATGGGCCACATTATAACGTTCCTCTGCGGGGGTTTGAGTATTACCCAGTGGGGTCAGGAGCCAGGGGGGACTTCCATATACCGAGTCGCCTATAAGACAGTAAAACACATGAATGTTTATATAATATGGAACAAATATTCAAAACATTGCCTATTGCCATGTCCTAGTACATGAAAGTGAGTGAAGAATGTACCACACATGACATTAAAATCCAATATTCATAAATTATTAGCTTTGACATAGTGTCATGAGGATATCCGTTGAACATTGAACATGACTCCTCTGAGGGTTATAGTATTAATACTGCAATATGGAAGCAATGACTGTGTTTTGACCACTAATTCCCTATTGTTGTGAGATTAATAATTGAAGACAATTTAAAGCTGCATAACATGGATTATATATTTTGTATATAACATGCAACATTTAAAATGTTTCCAATTATTTGTTGTTACATTATATATTATCAAAACAGAATGAAACATTAACCTGTACATGAACTTTAGAAATAAGTGCTGTTTGTATAACATTGACTGACCCAATAGCCAACCATCTTCGAATTCCCCCACTTCAAATGCACGGTAGACTAAAGAGTTCTGCAGGATATGGGAATCATGGCAGGAACTTGGGAATCGGGCTACCACACTCAGAATTTTCATGTGTGTGTCACATACAACTTGCACATTCAGCGAGTGGTAATGTTTCCTGTTACGGAAACGCCTCTCAATTGCACGTAGCGGGGTAAACGCAATATGTGTGCAATCTGACAAAACCACTACCTAAATAACATAGACCAAGCGCTAATCTACAAAGCAATATAACAAAATATCAATAAGGTAACCTGTGCCTAGTGCCAGGACTTAACTGTGACCTATTATAAAGGATGACAGATGACTGCAGATAAGAATGGCTGCCATGGGGACTCCCAAATACAAGTGATCTCACAGCACTCGTTATAAATCAACACAAAGAAAACAAATTGTTATCTCCAGCGCCAAATATTGAATGGTAAATAATATCACCAATCCCCACTGTCCAGAATAAGGTCCAAATTTACAAGATAGTATCTTGATAGATACGGTGGATACAATCTGTGCTTTTGCCAGCGTCTTCACTGTATGGCAAGACGTGACACAATGTAAGTGCCCATTTGTCTTTTAAAGTGTTATTTGCAGTATCGCACTATTCTTTTCCTCTGTTATTCTATTGGTGGGATTGTTCCGGTGCACGGTGTGCAATTACAAGAGGGAGGCGGTAGGATCCAGTCAGGTGCTGGCAAAAGCACAGATTGTATCCACTGTATCTATCAAGATACGATCTTGTAAGTAGGCAATTGTTAGTGTCTGCAGTATTAATACCCAACAGTCCTGGTCTACTGTGCAATGGTGTGTCCCCTTTATATCTTATAATAGGAGGAGGCACAGAGAAAAAGAAGCCCGTCAGGACTTCACAAACAGGACTAATCTCTCAGATTGGGGACACTATTTGGACCTTATTCTGGACAGTGGGGATTGGTGATATTATTTACCATTCAATATTTGGCGCCGGGGATTACAATTCGTTTTCTTTATGTGTGCAATCTATAGCACCCATTACATTGGGTAGCCCTGCTACATTATAAAATGCAGTCTTCAGTGCCTGCCACTCTGTCTGCTCACTAGGAAAATGTATATAATCACTAGCGCATCTAGTCAGTGCACATAGAAACTGGCTAAGGCCCAGCGAGAATGTTGTCTGCGAAACCCCGCCTACTATGCCAATAGTTGTCTGAAAAGACGCAGAAGCAAGATAATGTAATGAGCTCAACAATTTAACAAGGCCAGGCACTGCATGACTCCTGTGTGTTGATGGCTCGAAATCATCTCTTATCTCCTCATAGAGGTCAAAGATAGCCGCTGAGCTCAATCGAGAGCGGCTGATCACCTCGGCCTCACTTAACCCCTCTAAAGAGCATCTTTGTCTGAAATGATGTGGCGCCAATGGACTCCTTACAGGGACTTATAACTCCCTCGCTCTCCGCTCTCTCTCCTCTCTCTCCTCTCCCTGCATTGTAAAAGAATCTCCCTCCTCCTCACAAAGTACTCCATCAAACCACAATTGGCAATGACCTCCATTTCACCCTCGAAGGTAAGTGTTTCCATGTATCCTTTAAATGGCAGACTAATAAACCATATTAGTGTTAACAAGACCACATGTGTTGTATAGTATGTAGAACATGTGTATTGTATTAATACAAGCAGTCATTATAGTTTGAATGTGATGTGTTACACACATAATATAAAATGATGTAATCCGAAAATAAACACCATTCATTAATCCACAGTCAAAGCGATGATGTGAGCCAATATGAGTAATTGTTGTTAAAAATCACACAATCATGACATTTGTATGTAACATGTTGAGTCATGAATGTGTTAAATCACAAGAAGTACTTGGTTGTTTCTAGAGAGGTGTCGCAGAAAGTTTGATTATTGGCATGTTGTTTTCTGATCACGGGAGCATTGCCCTTTAAATTAACCCCATTCTTATGTGTGCAGTTAGACTATGAAGTTATGAAGATGGATGTCATGCAATTGTCATTAATTTGTATTCAATAACGGCTTCTCCTTTGATTCAATTAATGTGAATGATCTCCATGTACCCCGGGGGACACACAAATATTCACACTAACACCCAGGGACACAAATAGCCATGACAACACCCGGGAACCCCGGGGACACATAAATATTCACGCCAACACCGGGGGACCCCGTGGGGCACAAATATTCACGCCAACACCCGAGGACCCTGGGGGACGCATAAATATTCACAACAACACCCGTGGACCTCCAGACAGCCACGAGGACCACCCGTGGACACCCATGGACTCCCACAGGGATCACCCGGGGACACCTGCTGGCCTTTTGTATTAATGGCGTGCCGGAAAAAAGGTAAACAAAGATTTTTTGACTGTCTTCGCTTTTTTGCGCCTGCCTTTAGCTGGCCCGAAATGCTGGCGTACTGTTAAAGCACGATTGAGTTATCACTGTTTAGTGAATCACGCGGACTGGCAAAAAAACGGCGCATTTTGCCATTTTTGGCCTGATTGGATGTGTTTGCTCACAGGGCTGAAAAAATGCCTTTTAAGGCCAATAAAGCGCTGTTATCACTGCTTGGTGAATCGCACAGCAAGCGGTATCGGCCTTAAAAACCACTTATCGCTCTTAAAAGCAGTTATCACTGCTTAGTGCATCGCCCCCTGGGTCTGATGTATGGGTGAATGATTAGTGCAGATAGCGCTAGTGTTAAACCGTACAATACATATACAGATTAAGTGAAATAATACTTAAGTGAATAAAGTCCAAAGACTTGAGGTCCAGATGCAGCCTAAGAAGTCCGGCTGGCTGTCTGACAACCAGTTAGAGATTGTACTGAAAAACAGACCTCAATGGTGCCTGGATTACTTTGAAACTGGATCCGTTCTGGTGTGGATACTTCTGGATCCACTCCAATCCTGATGGTATCTTTAAACCTCAGAAGGAGAGAAAAAAGATTAGATTTTAGTGGCAATAGTAATAACATTGACAACAAAAAGTGGCCTGGTTATTTACTGGGATAATTTATCTCCTCCTTATTAAACTATTTATTGCAGTGTTGTAACGTTTTATTTACTTTAATTAGTGTTAAGGGTCACCAAGGCAACCTCTGTTTGGTAAATATATGTATGTATATCTTTATTTATATAGCGCCATTTATGTACATAGCGCTTCACAGCAGTAATACATGTGACAGAATAATATAGCACATAATGGGAATAAGACATGACAGTAACAATAGGAAGGGGGGTCCCTGCCCCGAAGAGCTTACAATCGAAGTGGTAATTAGGGAGAACTTAGAGAGACAGTAAGAGGGTGTTATGGTAAGTGCAGCTGCCAGTGGCTATGGTCAGTGCACATGAGGCGTACAGTATCAGCCAGTGGAGACACTCATATGCTTAATTAAAGAGCTGCATTTATAGATTGGTCTTAAAAGGTGGAGAGAGAGGGTGCCAGTCGGATATTGATGGGAAGAACATTCCAGAGGTGTGGGGCAGTGAGTGAGACAGGTTTAAGGTGGGAGAGAGCTTTAGATACTGTTGCAGGGACAATGCAACCACACGTGGGTTTCTGAATTGGCAGGTTTATTTAGTCTAAAAAATATGGCATACAAAAATAATACAGCTTCTAACAGAACGATTAGTCCTGAGCAGGGCTTTTCCCTTTTCCCAACAAGGGCTGTTCAAAGTCCAGAGTCTTTATATAACAAGCAGTAATTATAGGAAAGACAGACCTTTACAGCAAGCAGTTTCCCTCCAGAGTTGCAGTGTCTCTCACTGGTTCAGACAGCCAGGCATGTGTGAGCAGCCTGGGTTTTTAAAGCCCTTAACGAGGCAGCTGGGACCTGACCAATGAACAAGACCTTTTCCCAGCTGAAT
>NC_134492.1:28051218-28158718 GCF_040206685.1 Ascaphus truei
CAAGTGAGGTCTGAATCATTACTGGCAGACGCTGTTACTCAAAGCAGAGCGGGCGCTCTGACGTCACAGAAGGGTCCGTGGGACCACGCCGTCACGCTGCCTGACTGATCGGGAAACACAGTGAGGTCTGCAGAGGAACCTGTGTACTACTTGCGAGCAAAGGACAACCACTCCCCAGGATCCACTAAGCGTATTGACGCTATTTACAGGACATTGAGACTGTGGAAGAGTCATCAATTATCTGGCATTTCACCTACCTGTAGGTGGAAAGGAGAGTGAAGCTCTGGTGGTTCCTGGTTGCAGACGCTGGTAACTGCCACTCTGTGGCTCTATGCTTGATTAATCTACCTTGATGTACGCATAACCTTGAAACACCTTATATATAAACATAGTTTATTACATTTTTCACGATGAGTGTTGTGCGCTTTGTTTGTTTTTTTGTTACTAGATTCTAAGGTCTTGGGCTACCCTTTACACAGCAGCAGACGCTCATCTACATTGGTATATATTTATTTACCTTTTCCACATGGTGGGGTGTGTTTTTTTGATTTAAATTGACATCACAATTAACACTTTGTATTAAGTATATATTTTAGTGCGCACTTATTTGTTTTTTCTATTCCTTCTGTGAATGGCAGTGTGTGGGGCTGGGAAGAAGTTGTTTGGTGTCTTTCAGGATGCAGAGGGGTTAATAAGTGTGTGTTTGGGAAATGAAAAGGGGTTAGTAAGTATGTGCGGGGTTGGGAAATGAAGGGTTAATACGTGGTTTTTGTTTTTTACAATGGCGCAGCGCTCATTCTTTCCACCCTCATACTAACCCCGTGATAATTGATAGGAAGATATTTGGAAATGTTGGCAACTCTGCCTATTTAGAATTAAGTGCTGATCCTATATCCGACGGAGCAGCTGATCAGACATCAGCAGGGAATTTTGGCCGAAAACGGCCCGTTCAGCTTCTTTGGGTCACATAGAATAAGCTCCTTAGTCTTAGCTATGAATGGATTTGAATGTTGTGTTTCAGGTTCAACCCCAAATCCATGAAGACCGGATTTACCACAACATGCGAAGGGGATATGTCACTAGTCTGTATGACCCTACTTAGATTTGGGCCAAATGGGGGGTTTATAAGAGTGTTAAATGCCTATGAAAATAAATGGACCCCAATAAGGCCTTTCAACATATGTAATGCTGGTGTCACGTGTGCTCACCACAAACTGGACTAGACCACGGGGCTGAGGTGGGGATCTATATAACCTCCGAACCTAAAACCACGGGACCAGGTTCGGAGTGCGAAGTCAGAGTCGTGTAGCCGGGTCAGGGTAGGAGAGTTCGGGTATGTCGTGGTACTTGCCGTGGTCCGGGGTTGGAGAGAGGAGATTCGTCAGTATCCGTAAGCCGTGGTCGAGGAGAGAGTGGAGGCCCAATGACAAGCCGAAGTCCAGGGCTACAGAAGAGACAGGTCCTGGTACGAGAAGGGGTCACAACAGAGGTCAGGCAAGGCACAAGAAACAGGCAAGACACAAGCAGCGAGCACAGCACATAAACCTTAGTTTATGCTCAGCAATGTGCACAGGAACCAAGAAGGTAAATAAAGGAGGTGGGAACCAATCAGGAGATCAGGAGACTGGAGATAGAGTGACATCAGACAAAGGCTGTGAGCCGATAGGAGGAGAATAAATTGGCTGCAGGTGAGAGACAGCCGATACCTTTCTTAGGATCAGCTGCCGCGCGGCGTGTGCGCGTAGGTGGAGCGCGGGGCGAGGGTGTCGCCAGTGAGCGCAGGTGCCGGGGGCAGGCCTCCGTGGTTGTATTCCTCGGCTGGCGCGCACGCAGGCACTGCTGTGTGCCGCATCAGAGGGGCGGAGCCTAGCAGCGATCCTAACAGCTGGAGCCTGCAAGCTGGGGATTACAGGATGTTTAAAATGGTACAAAATGCATTCAGAATTCCCCCAAAACTTTTCCCTGCTAAATGGATTGCCGAGCCTCAAAGGGTTAATAATACTGCCAAATTAGTATTTCAGTTAAATATCCCCACTGAGCAAAGCACGGCGTGAGCTCTATTTGTAGTCTCCGCATTACGCGAAATCTAGCGATTTTAGGGAATTTCATAAATTAGCATATTAAATAAAACTGCTATGAACATTGACTTCATGCCCGGCGAAACGCGTGGTAATTGCACAATCTTGTGAAAGTTTCACGCATCGCTACTGGTGATTATAGTGTTATACACCGGTATACATAGCAAAACCGTGAGGCAGAGGTGCCCTGTACCAGGCCCTAAGAGATATGCGGCATTACTGATGGAGAAAGGGCATGTGGGGTGACAACATTAGATGACCCGAAGCAGAGGCAGGTACACAAAAACTATTAGAAACAACTAGAACGTTCTGGTGAAGAAAACATGAGTTTTGGGATAAGAGTGAGTGTGTCAGGCTCTGATTTTTCAAAATTTCAAAATAAGAATTTTCATTCGTTTTATGTTTTAACAGATTTAATGGTCGTTCAAAGTTCTACTCTCTCTTTCTTTTTCATCTACAAGTGCAGAATACTAGACGTCTAGGACATTTGGTCGTGCTGGCGTCTGGCTGCCACTCACCTTGCCGCAAGGACATCTCGTCGCTGGCTGTTTCGCCGCCAAGGTAAGCCCCTAACCTTACCCTAAAAACCCCTAATCGTAACCCTTAATACTAACACTATCCCCTACCATAAAAACCTTATCCCCTTATCCTAAAACGCCTTACCCTAAGCTCCTTACCCAAATCCCTTACCCTAAACTCCTTATCCTGAGCTCCTTATCCCAAGTTCTTCACACTAAGCCCTTACCCTAAACTCCTTACCCCTCACACTAACCCCTCACCCTAACCCCTCACTCTAAGCTCCTTACCCTAAGCTCCTTACCCTAAGCCCTCACCCTAATATCCTAACCCCTTACCCTAACACCCCTATCCTAACCCTCTACCGCTAAAACCCCTTAAATTAGCTTACCTCATTGGCAAAACGGCCGACGGCTGAGTTTCCAGCGGTGGAGCGGCTGAGACGAAGGGTCCCTCGGAGATCCAAACGCCGGCGCCAACTTGGTTGCGGCAAAACGTCCGAGATCAAATGTCCAATTCCAATACTAGAAGCCATAATGCCCCGACATCGGGTCAATATGAAAATGATGAGGTATCGTCTCAGAGATTTAGGGACCCCACAGATAATGTCTGTATAAGAGAGTCAGTCCGTGTTTCTCAATTATTTTGAGTTTCTTTTGCTCGTACCTCAAATAAACCCGGGGATAGAGGAGAGACCCTAAACTGTCATTGCACAGCCGTACGTCCCAGGCCCCCCACAGGCAGCGAGAGGTTCCATTTGTTAAAATTCCCGGCCAAGAGTACGAGGTTATCCCCTAACCTAACCATATTGTTCTTCGGAGGGCCCTGTGGATCAATTTTAGGTAAGAGCCAAAATGTGCCAGGCGACCATGCTCCTGGCCTGAGCACCTCCGCTTGTGATCTGGACATTGTCAATTAGTATCACCCTTTATTTATAAAGTGCCAACATGTTCCGCAGTGCAGTACAATGTGGGCGAAAGACAACAACAGGCAAACCAACATCAACTTACACACAATACGGCAGGGTGCCTGCTCCAAGGAGCTTACAATCTAATAGGCTCAATATGACAAGTAAAGTGATACTAATATGAAGGAAATGAAATTCTGTGTCCCTTCCCATCATGGTTTGAGGCGGTGTAACCATCGGCGTCAGATGTCACACAGCCAGTTACCAAGCTACTTACGTCTCACGCAGCCTCAAACATTAGGAAAACATTGCAGTGTGTAAAAGCACTTTAGTGTACATAAACTCCACTGTGTCAATGGAACCTTGTGTCATGTGACCCAGAGCAGGATATCTCAGACTGGGGTACCTGGAAGAATGGATTGTAAGCTCTTCGGGGCAGGCACTCCTTTTCCTAAATGTTACTTTTATGTCTGAAGCGCTTCTTCCCCATGTGTATTATTTGTTATTTATATGGTTGTCAAGTGTATTACTGCTGTTTAGCGCTATGCACATTAATAGCGCTATATAAATAAAGATGTACATACATGCATACTTCAGTTTTGATGCCTGAAACCTTATTAAATGCCCATCTGCTGCACACCGATTTCTAGATAAAAAGTTACAGTATTTTGGAATATTTTGCAATAACCTGGTTGCCCAGTAGATGGAGCCCTCACACACAGTCACGCTATGGGGAGCTACTGTAGTCCAGTTGTCTTCCTTAAACTAATCTAGCTGGGCGAACAGCAAAGATTTCGCTGATTTTGTTTCTTCAGTAGTCATTCTTCTGGGCCTCCAAATAAGGGAGTGTTTGTCAATCAATCAATCATGTTTTCTTTGCCCATTGCCCACCCTATCCTTTAAGAGCCAACAAGGGAAGAGGAGAGAGGGGTGTTGCCTGTGCAAACTCTTGTTGAACAAACAGCACTTTAAACTCAATGCTGGTAACTTGCGAGAGGACAATATTATGCTTTTCTACAAGGGCAAAACCTTGTGACAGAGGAAAAGACACAGACGAAGCTTCATAAATATTAAAAAAAACAGGGTCCCCTTTCACCCTGCTTTTCTTAAAATAACCTTCTCCTCGGAGGAAGCCCAGCAAGACCAGATTTTAGCAATAACCAATAAATGACCAAGAAAACGTGTATACTCACTTTATATGTGACTGTGATCGGATGGTGATCCTCAAGGGGGTTTGGAAATGCTTGTCGGGGGTCTGCAACCTTTCAAGTAAAAAGAGCAATTTTAGTAAAAAAAAAAATGTCTTTGTGAAAATATTCCAGGAGCCACAATCAGCGGCGGAAATGTTCAAAATGTCCACACTGCTGCGATCTCACACCTCGTAGCTTTTGCGAAATGTGCAACTAATTTGTTCTCCCCTCTGGCTAGACCCTGAGCTGGTCTATTCAGCAGGAAAAGGCAGGGGTCCAGCGGAATTTCGAGGCCCCAAATCCTCTCCAGCCAAACCTTGATTTTCTCCCAGGGGCTATTCGAGGGCAAGACCACAACATATGTAACAAGTCCGCTTGCTCTCCACACTGTTTAGGGCACAGTGGTGAGTAACCTGGGACAAATGTAGATAGTTTTAGTGGGGCGAGATACCACCTCATCCTGATGTAGCCAGGTCTCCCCAGCCTGCCAGCACCCCCCTCACCTGGTAGCCGATCGCGGGGGCCGCCGAGTCCAGTGGCGGCTCCACCCAGCGATCGCAGAGGTGAGGGCGGTCAGGTCCCGGCTCGGGGGTTGCCAGGGACGGGTGCGGCTGGTTGCCACGGCCGCACGCGCGTCACGGGGATCCCGGCGCTCCCGGAGCCGGGCTGTGAGGGCGCCGCCATTGCACCTTAGCTCACGCGTGCACAGTGGTCACGAAAGTGCAAGGATTATCCCAGCTTCAGGTAGAAGTCGCGCGAGAGTAGGGACAGGTAGGGAGATGTTGCGTCGGCCATTAGGGATTCGCGCAGGCGCAGGGAAGGAGCGCACGTGGCCCCAATGTAAGTGCAGCCTCCACGGGACTACAACTCCCATGAGGCTTAGGGCCATGGACACCAGGTGTATGAGTGTGGCCAATGAGGGCCAAGGATGTCTAGGGGAAGAGAAGGATACATTTTGCGCGCTTAGCCCACGCTGGAAGTTGGAGTCAGGGAGCTGTGAGGGAAGGAAAGGTGCGGGGAGTGAGTGCAGCTCCTGCACCCAGATAGGTACCCACACCACACGTAGGCCCCAACTCCCCACTAGGTTAGTGGGTAAGTGCTGAGGGAGGCCCAAGATAGGGACGCTGCACTTAGTGTAGTGCTGCCTTGTCAGAGTCACGGCTGTCAGTGCTGTGAAGTCTGATAGGCAGGCACCTTGTTGCTCAGCACTTTGGCTGCGAGCATCCAGTGGGTCACAGCTTGTTGCTGCAGGCGCTGGGATAAGTTAAGTAGTAGTCATGACTGAGAAGAGTTAAGGGGGTGGGGCAGGTTATTAACCCCTGTAGACCCCTAGGAGTTTCCCCCAAAGCCATCGCAGGTGGAGGCGCTGAATTGAGTAAGTGGTTACCCCTAGTATATATTGCCCCAGGTTCCCCGTGGCGGAAGCTCAGCCCTCCTGTGAGCCAACAGGTAACGCACCACACCTATGGTAACACCTTATGTTTCTCCGCACCCACAGTATAATCTGCGATTGGGGGGGGGGAAACCCGTTACACTTACCTTATATGCGTTCGCCTTTAACGTTGTACATATCGAGCTTTTAGCCGCTGCACTTATAACCTTTTCCCATTCTTCGTCCTCTCAAGTCTCACCTAGGTCTGATTCCCACTGAGACATATATTTTAGTTTACTTGATCGGTTCACCACAGGGCAGACGATTTCCCTATATATCCGAGAGGTTAGTCCCTTCGCGTCTGATTCCAGAATAGAGCGCGTTTCAAAATTCTTCAGTGGGGGGCGCAACTTGACTTTAGTATAAAATGCACGAATCTGGAGATACCTAAGAAATTCTGTATTTGGGATGTCTTTGTCTGACTTCATTTGATTGAATGTTTTTTTATGGTATTTCTACCCTCCAGATCCTTGAGTCTCAAGAGCCCATTCTGTTTCCAAATCTGAAAGTTCTTGCTAATCAGACCTGGAGCAAAAATCTGGATTTCCAAATAAGGGTGTCATTTAAGGAATGTCTAGCAGTCAACGAGCATCTATATTTTGTGGCCTCCCAAACTGCATTGGTCATTGAAATATAAATGTTCTTTGGATACCAGATTACATTACGTAACTCAATAGGCGCACAGATCTCCCTTTCCAACGCCACCCCATCTCCTCAACTATGGAGCTGTGCGCCACTGAGAAATTTAACTAAATTGGGCCGCTTTATAATAGGACAACAAGGAAGGTACCGCCAGTCCCCCTGCTGATGTTGGTTTTGTTAATAATTTCCCACTAATCCTCGGTCTTCTATGCCGCCAAATACATTTTGAGATTAAAGATTGCAATGCGAGAATCTCTTTTATATTTATCGCTATTGGAAGAGTTTGAAACAAATATAGAATACGTGGCAAGAGGTTAATTTTGATACAATATATCCTACCAAACCAGGACATATTGTATGTAGACCATCGATTAACATATTCCCTAAGGGTTCTTATTAAACTGGGAAAGTTGGCCTTGTATAATGTTTTGTAGGTTTTTTTTGTAATTTTGACCCCCAAATATTTGATTGCTTGTGGTTGCCAATTAAAATTGAAATTTAGTTCTAATAGTTTCTCTACCGTCTTTGGGTAGGTTTATATTTAATGCTTCTGATTTTGATTGATTGATTTTAAACCCTGATAACCTGTTAAATTGCCCCAGCAGGCTAAAGAGATCGGGAAGCGAAGTGAGGGGACTTGGCAATGTCAAAATGATGTCATCTGCATATAACGCTATGGGCCTCATGCAGTAAGCAGCGATAAGCCCCTTATCGCCAGCTTATCACCAAAAAAGCCTACTGCGATTCAGTAAGCCCCGATAAAGTGGAGATAAGAGCAAAATTCTGCTTTTTTTTCCCCGGAAAAAAAACACTGGCCGCTCTTCGCTGCTCATCGCCAGCATTTCAAACTCGCTTTATTCTAGTAGCCCCGATCAGCTTCTCGTAGCTGATCACTGCTCTAGAATGAAGATTTGCTCTCCAAATCGTCCCACCACCAAAAGTTGGCAAGAAGGTGATGAGACGCTGCGGATGAGCGTCGAGGCCGCACTTAGAAAAAATCAGGACTTTTTCCTGCATCGGATTGATGCTGGGGTCTCCGGAGCTGATATCCATTAATACCAGCACCGGAGACCCCCGGCATGAATCAGATGCCTGAAAAATGCATTTACAGCCCACTTCATTACCTTAGCAGCTAACCGCTAAGGCAATTAAAGGGGTTAACCATCAGTGCCATGCTTATTGTAGGTAGCGGAGGTGGGTGAAGGTGGTATTTGGCCATTGGTGGGTGTTTAGGCCTTGCGGGGGCGGGGGGGTAGCGGGAGGGGTTAACCCCTTCATTACCATAGCGGCTAATACCGCTACCCACAATAAAACCAAATACTCACAACTGTATAAACAGGTAAATCTGACGATTGACCCACCAGGCGTTCAGAAATAGAACAATGCTACCCAGTGATGTATTGGAACTTGGGCTATGGTAGACCCCAGGAATGAAGAAAATATAATGTGTGAAAGATCTTTTCCAGCAACAGGCTCCCTAGGAGCACCATGTTGTTGAGATAAAAAGATTCACTTATCTGACTCAGGGGTGACTGGTTCCATGCCCATGAAGTCCTCCAGTGGTGTAACTTCTCCTGCACGCAGACCTCTCCCTGGAGCTGTATGGATGTGGGGTAAAGCGTGGCCCCCCCAGCTTCCCAGCTTCACGAGCGACTGACAGCCTCTTCACCGCCAACCCTGCATCCGCTCCATCGCGGTGGGCGGTCACCTGACCGGCGGCCCTTGAAGGATTTCCAGGTCTGGTCACAGGAGGAAGGGATGTCTGGTGCAGCTCGGCGTGCAGGCGGTGATAAGCGGCAATGAAAAATCCTCCCGAGGGGGGTGAAGACGTCGCACAGCCACAATAAATGGAAGAAGGCTGATGAGTGACTGAAAAAAGCTTTTATTCACACGAAGTGCAAGCGGATCCTCTGACGCGTTTCAGCCTATGGGGCCTTTGTCAAAGAGTGATCCGCTTGCATTAAAACCATCTAGTTATAGGGTGTTTTTAATTGCTATACCTGTTCGTATTTTCCAATCGAATCGTACACCAGGTGTCCATCAACACACTCCCCACAACATTGACGTCACATAAAACATCAGAGTGACCTAAACAGCAATGGTTTAAGGTGTATTTGTGTAACTCCGGTGCCGAAGGTCGTAGCAGGTCGCAAATTGGACCATAGGGTGTCCCAGTTCCGGCATTGAGAACTGGGAAGTTTGGACCTGCTGGACCCAACGGAACCGGATATTTTAAAATGTTTGTGTTTTATCTTTCATACTGTGTCCCAAAGCAGGGATAAAACCCAGAGGAAATTCCTTTGCATACCAGGGTAGCATATGGCCAGAGAGGCGACCCAATGTCTAGGACTTAAGTATTGTTCAAAGGATTTTGTCACCTCCACTGTTTACATGAGGGCGGAGATTACTCAAACCAGAGCAGTCTTTAAGTGTCCCATTTAACACCTTACAACACAGAATATCCTGCCAGAAATCCAAATTGGTAGACTAGCTGGCATTTCTGATGCAGATGAAGGGCTACAGAAATGAGACCCCAGAGTGCTAATGCGCATGTACCAACTAGCAGGGGGGCATGGATCAAAATGTGTTCCCACGTTAATGAGTGGCTAGAGGTAATTGAAGACCAATCACCTGTACTTAATGCTAAGGATAGGGTTACAAAAGATATATAAATTGTGGTAAGCCCTATCCCCTTTGTCTTCTTCTTCTGATAACATCTGAATTGTTACCTGATTGCGAGAGAATTGCTATTCAGAATACTTCTCATCCCCCATCCCCAAAGTAAGTGTACTTCTTGTCTGTTACTGTACTATATCGTGTGTTCACCTATCCAAAGGAATAAATACAATTTATTATATCTAAGCCTCGTTCAGTTCAAACCCAGTTATTTGTGTAAACTTACAACCTGTGACAGGCTATCGTCACAGGCCTATGCACTAAAGGTTCATAAAAAAAAATCACCATTTAAATCACTGTTTTTATGAGCGTTGCTATCATGGTATTCAGAAAGCCTTCATTACCTGTCATAGCAAAATTCACAAAACGGGCGATTAGCCGGTGATCTGATGAACGACCCTCTGAAAAGGCCTAACCCGGCGAGTTGTATCTGCTGCAGAGAGAGCTGCTCTGAGAGAGCCATCTCTCCCTGTGCAAATCTCACCCGAAATTTATGTGTATAAATTTTGATTTGGATAATAGTTTAGATGAGCAGGGGGTCTCCTGAGCTGAACCGCATTGGTTTCAGCCTCAGGGACCCCCTTCTTCCCGAGATAAAGGCCCCGTTATGGGGTGCCAGTATCTCCTATGCATTTTATTCCCATGGTCTTGTGACGCGGACATTTAAGTGCATAGGAGATACCGGCACCCCATAACGGGGCCTGTATCTCGGGAAGTAAGGGGTCCCTGAGGCAATCCGCTATGGTAAAGAAGTTTACTGTAAATGCATTTTTATTGCATAGGATTTATGCCAGGGGTCTCTGGTGCTAATATTATTGGATATCAGCTCCAGATTCCCGGCATCAATCCTATGCAGGAAAAATGCATTTTTTTTCTAAGTCCCATCTCGCTGCTTCTCTGCAGGTTTCCAACACCTTCACCCCAACTTTTTCTGGCGTGAGGGTTTTGTGATAAAATCACCCTTCTAGAGCGGTGATAGGCGTTCATAGCCTAATCATTGCTACTAGAATTGCGCGAGTTTATGAACATGCCGAAAGCAGCGATACATGGCTTATCACCGCTGCCTCTGTGATTTTTTTTATGACCAATTTTTTTGGAGCGATTCAGTCTTTTATCACCTACTTATCACCGCTTAATGAATAGCAGTAGGCATTTTGGGCGATAAGTGCTTGATAAGTGGCTTACCAACGCTTACTGCATAGGCCCCTACAATATCTAATACACAACCCACCCCCTGTTAACCCTTAGCACGCTGGTCCTGTGCAGTGGTGAGTAGCTCTTAGGGGGCCAATCAGGCTGTCCGCCTTTGGGCAATGTACACTTGGGTGGTTCAGAATTAAGGCAGCTGTGAATACAAAGTTCTTTGTCTTCTTGGCTCATTAACATTCCAGTGGGTGGGGTTGACGTTCCACAAAGTACAAGCAAATGTTACCACTTAGCACGCTGGTCCTGTGCAGAGGGGAGCAGCTCTTTGGGAGCCCCATTAGGCGTCCGTCTTTGGGGCAACGCAGATGTACTCTTGGGTGATTCAGAATCAATGCAGCTGTGAATACAAAGTTCTTTGTCTTCTTGGCTCATTAACATTCCAATGAGTGGGGGTGGGGGAATATATAATTCTCAGTCACTATAAGATACACTGGTTTATATATAATCCCCAGTCACTATAAGATACACCAGTATATGTAATTCCCAGTCACTATATGAGATATATATATACAGTATTTATATATATATATTTATATATATATATATATATATATATATATATATATATATATATATATATATATATATATATATATATATATATATATATATATATATATATATATATATATATATATATATATATATATATACAGTGTTCGACAAACCTATACATTTGCTCGCCCCGGGCGAGTGGATTTAACCCCCGGGCGAGTAAATATTGGCCCAAGCAGCACACGTTTGGTACTAGGTGGCGAGTAGATTTTTTTGTGTGGCGAGTAGATTTTTTGGTGATTTGTCAACCACTGTATATATATATATATATATATATATATATATATATATATATATATATATATATATATATATATATATATATATGTAACGGCTGGACCCCCCTTATCTGACCCACCCAATCTCACATTGGCCCGTGTGGTCTAACCGGTCCCCATTACAAGGTCGTGTGTGGTGGTGCACCTGCTAGTAACAGGACTCCTGAGTCTCCCGCTTGGTGTTATAGAGGATATCATCAGGACAGGTATCTGAGGTAGTGGTTACGAGTCCAACTTACTTCACGTGCAGCGCCTCCACCTCATCAGGATCTATGCTTCCGCAGGGAGATTGTCCTGGTGAGGAACTCCTTCTCGGTGGTGACTGCCACTGCAGAGTAATCTCACACTCACACAGTGGGGTTTTCTTTGAACATGGCATCTTTATTGTAGACTGGGATGTAGCAGACTGCCCCATGCAGCTGCCGGCTCTAGCCGCACATCTCTCCGTGCTGTCCCTTTGCCAGGTACGCCCTCCCGTATTGAAGTGGGATTCCCTTTCTCCTAGGGAGATCACCACTGCGCCAGGTCCCTGGACACAGTGTGGCTTAGACAGACTTGATTGGTCACTCTGCTACCGCTAGTTACAGCACTAGGGTCACAAAAGTATTCCTCCAACCGCTTCACACAACTGCTGGCTAACACTTTCAACTACTTTGCCAACTACCCTAACTGACAGTGTTGTGCCCTTTATACCTCAGGGGGCAGGCGCATCTCTGATGTCACTATCCAGGGACTCAGAGCATACAGCCACTCCCTTCCTTACACAGGGCACCACACCAGGGTGTGAGGGAAAAGCTCCATAACTACTGTTGGCAGGCCTGTACTTACCAGGGCTTACTGCCAACAGGGAAGATGTACGCAGTCATTATTATGCATGGCTACATATATATATATATATATATATATATATATATATATATATATATATATATATATATATATATATATAATTCTCAGTCACTATAAGATACACAAATATATATATATATATATATATATATATATATATATATATATATATATATATATATATATATACATACACACAGTGGTCGACAAATCACCAAAAAATCTACTCGCCGAACAAAAAAATCTACTCGCCACCTACTACCACACGTGTGCTGCTTGGGCCAATAGGAGCTCGCCACAATGTTAAATCCACTCGCCCGGGGCGTGCAAATGTATAGGTTTGTCGAACACTGTATATATATATATATATATATATATATATATATAGTGCAATAGGGATTAGGTGAAAGGTGATCATTTTCAACCTTTTCTACCTATTAGGGTAACACAGTCTATTTTGCAGCTGACAGTCCGGACAGGCATTTGGGTTTCTTTATACCCAGGTATTTTATTATGTGTTGTTAATATTTGTGATATTGCTTTAATAAATGTAATATTTTTTTTTGGACATACTAGAGTGCTGATATAAGGAAGGGTTCTGTTTGTTTCTTGTTTTATATATATATATATTACAGTACACCTGTGTATCTTATAGTGACTGAGAATTATTTATTTATATATATCTTAATATATATCTTAAAAAAAAAAATATATATATATATATATATCACTCTCTATAGTCACTTTATGAGATATATTGATACTGTATAACGCGCAGCTCTGATGAATTTACACAATGACGTTTTCTTCTCTCCAGATGTCTCGTGGCCCCGCCCCTTGTAGCGCCGCCTTGTTCCCACCAGACACGGGGCGTGGCTTCTATCGCTGGCGGTGATGCGAAGCGTGGTGACGTCACTGTGTTTCTGTGTTCACACAGCTCGCTGATGGCGGCCGTGAGCTGAACTGCGGGGACCGGAGCGGGCTATGAGGCGGGGTCCGGGGCACTGCAGCACCGCCCGGAGCCCAGGACTCGCCTGAGGAGCACCCGGGGAGGACAGTAAGGGCCCTAGGAGACGGGGAGCCAGCCAGGGACCCCCAGGAGAAGGAGAGCCAATGAGGGGCTCCAGGGAGCCAGTGAGGGACCCCAGGGATCCAGTGAAGGACCTCCAAGGCACAGGGATCCACTGAGGGGCACCCAAGAGAGCCAGTGAGGGACCTTCAAGGCACAGGGATCCAGTCAGGGCCCCCCAGGACACAGGGAGCCAGTGAGGGACCCCCAGGGCACGGGGAGCCAGTGAGGGACCCCCAGGACACGGGGAGCCAGTGAGGGACCCCCAGGACACGGGGAGCCAGTGAGGGACCCTCAGGACACGTGGAGCCAGTGAGGGCCCCCCAGGACACGGGGAGCCAGTGAGGGACCCCCAGGACACAGGGAGCCAGTGAGGGACCCCCCAGGAGAGCCAGTGAGGGACCCCCCAGGAGAGCCAGTGAGGGACCCCCCAGGAGAGCCAGTGAGGGACCCCCCAGGAGAGCCAGTGAGGGACCCCCCAGGAGAGCCAGTGAGGGACCCCCCAGGAGAGCCAGTGAGGGACCCCCCAGGAGAGCCAGTGAGCCCCCCCCCCAGGAGTGCCAGTGAGCTCCCCCCCCCCCAGGAGTGCCAGTGAGCCCCCCCCCCAGGAGTGCCAGTGAGCCCCCCCCCCAGGAGTGCCAGTGAGCCCCCCCCCCAGGAGAGCCAGTGAGCCCCCCCCCCAGGAGAGCCAGTGAGCCCCCCCCAGGAGAGCCAGTGAGCCCCCCCCCCAGGAGAGCCAGTGAGCCCCCCCCCCAGGAGAGCCAGTGAGCCCCCCCCCCAGGAGAGCCAGTGAGCCCCCCCCCCAGGAGAGCCAGTGAGCCCCCCCCCCCAGGAGAGCCAGTGAGCCCCCCCCCCCAATAGAGCCAGTGAGGCCCCCCCCCAGGAGAGCCAGTGAGGCCCCCCCCCCCTCAGGAGAGCCAGTGAGGGCCCCCCCCTCAGGAGAGCCAGTGAGGCCCCCCCCCCCAGGAGAGCCAGTGAGGCCCCCCCCCCAGGAGAGCCAGTGAGGCCCCCCCCCCCAGGAGAGCCAGTGAGGCCCCCCCCCAGGAGAGCCATTGAGCCCCCCCCCCAGGAGAGCCAGTGAGGCCCCCCCGAGGAGAGCCAGTGAGCCCCCCCCCCCAGGAGAGCCAGTGAGCCCCCCCCCCCTAGGAGAGCCAGTGAGGCCCCCCCCCCCTAGGAGAGCCAGTGAGGCCCCCCCCCAGGATAGCCAGTGAGGCCCCCCCCCCCCCGGAGAGCCAGTGAGGGCCCCCCCGGAGAGCTAGTGAGGGCCCCCCAGGACACAGGGAGCCAGTGAGGGGCCCCAAAGAGCCAGTGAAGGACTCCTAGGACACGGGGAGCCCGTGAGGGACCCCCAGGACACGGGGAGCCCGTGAGGGACCCCCAGGACACGGGGAGCCAGTGAGGGACCCCCAGGACACAGGGAGCCAGTGAAGGACCCCCAGGACACGGAGAGCCATTGAGGGACCCCCAGGAGAGGGGAGCCAGTGAGGGCCGCCCAGCAGACAGGGAGCCAGTGAGGGACCCCTAAGAGCAGTATGGGGAACTGCCTAAAGTCCCCAACCTCAGATGACATCTCCCTGCTGCACGAGTCCCAGTCAGACCGTGCGAGCTACGGGGACGGGACAGAAGGGGATCAGGAGCCGCCGCCTCCGTACCAGGTAAAAGGATTGAGACCCTGAGAATGTGCATAGTTGTCTATTATACTTGACACTCTATTTAAATAAGCCACTTCAGCCGTACCCTACGAGGCTTACCCAAATATGCCAGCTTTAATGCCGCTGTACACTACGGACCTTACCCTAATATGCCAGCCTTGCCCTAACCAGCACACTACGAAAAATCTGGGAGAAAATTATTGCCTGCTAAATAAGGGCGAGGGTCAATGACCTAGAGACTGGTAAATATATATCTAGATATATATATACAGTATATATATGTATATATATATGTATATGTATGTGTGTGTATTTAAGTTATATATTTGTGTTACAGAAGTAGCTAAGGGTATTGCTGGTGCGTTTATAGAGGGATTTTCTGTCGTACGCTGCATTGTAACTGCCATTGAATCTTATCTGTGATATATTACGATATGTTTTAATAGCGGGGTACATCAATACATAGCTGAGGTTGGGAATAAAATCTCCAGCAAGTTCAACCTATGTTAAATTTAGTAAACTGTGAGACTCCTATATTTGGTTTTATATTTATTCAGAGGCAGTAAAACAAAAACACCCCAGTGAAACAGCCAATCATCTCAATAGCCTTATTTTATATACCCATATGTACTTTTCCTTTTGAAAAATGTTTAACCTTTTCTTAACGATATCTATTGTATCTTCCATCACAGTCCCCATTGGTAGTAAATTCCACACTGCCCTAACTATACACAACCTTTTCCTTTGCTGGTGAAACATTTACTCCAAACTCAAGGGATTCCCGTGTTGTATGTAATCTCCCCTGGGATGAAAAATTCCTGTGAACGTTTCTTGTATTGACCTTGAATATATTTGTAAATAGTTATCATATCCCCTCTTTAGAGGCATCTTTTCTAATGTAAACAAACCTAATTTGTCCTTTATTAATTTGGTAACTCTCTCTTTTTAGCTATTTTCCCAGTTCTTTATTGTATTTTGTGTGAAGTTGTGACCAAAACTGTACTCCATATTGTGTGTGTGTATATGTATCTCTATCTATCTATCTATCTATCTATCTATCTATCTATCTATTTCCATCCATACCTTGTTGTACACATGATATCCTATTAGACTTTGCACCTATTGCGTGATATTGAGCACTATTCCTAAACCTGCTGTCTACAAACAATCCATCAAGCGTTGACCTAGTTCTGTCCCATTTTGTTATGCATCGTGATTATTTTGTCTTCCCAAATGCCAATACCCTTATATGAATCTGTATTCAATCTAATCTGCCATTTACCTGCCCAAGCAAGCTTTCAGGCTAGCAAAGTATTATCCCTTAATAAACCCTCACGTAGCTTCCGTACTATTGATGTTAGACTTACAGTTCTGTAATTCCCTGGTTGTGATCATCTGCTTTACACCAATATTGTGGTACCGAGTATGTGGAAAGGGAGTTCTTCAATATTGAATAGAACAGTCTTCATATGACTGAAATTGGGACCCCTTGGTGCGTGCTATCAGGGACAGGTGCTTTATTTACCTTAATTTTTATCAATACACGTTTGCACTTCTTGTATTAACCAAATGTTAGTTCATGTTGTGGCTTCTTTCTCTTGTAATATTTTTTTTAATAGGCTCCCCCCTGGTGTATGAGAGGCAAATAATTTGTTTAATACCAATGCCTTCTCCTTATCCCCAATAATTTGCCTGCGGTTACAAATCTCTCTCCTCCACATTGCTCCAACAATTTTTCTGATTTCATCCTCCCATCTTACTTTTGGTCATCATCTTGGCCTTTTTAAATTCCCTTGGAATCCAGTCGAATATCATCTTTGACCAACAATGGTCATTTTCTTATTGCGATATGTCCAGTCCACTGCCATTTTAATTTCTTTATCCTTGCAATGTCCCTTTTTTTTTGTTTTGTTCAAACCCATTCATTTTTCCTGTCCGAGTAAAACCCGGTATACATCTCTCCATACTACTGTACTTTGATAGGTGTATGTAAATAGGAGCGTGGACTCCTGTAAAAATCTATTGTCCACATTCGACAAACCCAGCACCAACACTGTCTCTTCTGAACAGTGCTACTACAATGCTACTCTAATGCGGAGAGAGAAGGCGTGTGTGTCATTTTCCTGGTTCCCCAGCCGGGCTAGTCCATGGTTTGTGGACCCCTTAGTTAGAATCTGTCTTCGAAACCCCAGTATGACAACCAATGCATTATTAGAAGCAACATTTGTTACAACCTAGTGGGGCTCTCCAAATATAAGTTTTGGAGTGGGGTAATTTATATATCTGACCTGTATCCCTATAAACCTAATCTTAAGGGCTGGGACCCGCTGCGCCCGGCGTTCCCCACCAGCAGGGGAATCCTCCCGAGCCGGTCCCAGTCCCCCCTCGCTGCACGGCTCACTACGCACTGTGACGCGTCAGCCGCCAGGGATGCAAGAAAATTGTGATCCCGAGCGGTGACGCGTCATGTGGTGCGCTGATGAGCCAATCAGCGGCGGGGGCGGGAGCTGTTTGACAGCTTCCTACACATGGTAGTGTGTGTGTGTGTGTGTCATTTGTGTCATTTGTGGGGGAAGGGGGAGGGAGCTGCTTACCTTCCCGCAGCAGCTCCCTGCAGACCGAGCCCGTGGAGGGAGGGGGGGAGTAGCCGGTCCCTCCGCTCAAACCACGCCTCCCCCTCACGCCCCACTCCCTACAGACCGCATGTCGCGGTCTGTGTCTGTCAGCGACCCGTCTGTCTGCAGTGCGGCCGCGCTGACTGAGGGAGCGGGGCCTTAGCCTAATACAGCACTACTGGCGACCATTTTTTGTGTGCGTTTGAAGCAGGGGGTCCGGAGCTGAACCGCATTGGCTCCGGTGACCCTGAGATACTTACCTCAGTAGATGCTGCTGCTAGGAGCCACAGCTGGGCCAATAGGAAGCTGCAGCATCTGCCCTTGTGACTTCCTATTGGCCCACGGGACGCGAGAGCTTTGAACTGTGGAGCTGCTACCGGCAGCGACTCGCCCCATCACTGGAACCTGCCGCCGCTGGCCACTTAGCCGCTAAGGTAAGTGCTTAAACTCCCTACCCTAAGACCATACCCTAAAGCCCCTACCCAAAGCTCTAAAACCCTTAAATTAACCCCTTACCCTAAGCAGTAATAAAACTTACCTTTTTAGAAGCGGCAGAGGGTCGTCTGCTTTTTGGTTGCGGCGACCAAATGTCCCATTCTGGCTACCGGCACCTCTTTCCGAGGTAAGTATCTCGGGAAGCAGGGGGTGCCTGGAGCTGAAATCAACGTGGTTCATCTCCGAAGACCCCCCTGCTTCAAACATATTGGAAGAAAAAAACAAGGTGTTGCCAGGAGTGCTGCTTTATCTAACTTTGTTTATCATTACAACAACAAAAATGATTGTGGTATTTGCAGCTCTGCCCTTCACCTGCGTTTACAGGAGTACAAATATTCACACAACTATGTTATTGCAGCAACGAGCAGTAATGTCTCTGCTGGCAGCAGATCCAGGCAGTTCTTACTGTGACAATTTTCTCAATAAATTGATGCTAAGGAGATGTTCATTCTGTTTATCGACATCACACATCAAGCTAGGTGGCACTTACTTTACCCTCGTGTACACCCGCTTTAGAGAACACCCGTATTAGTAGCTAAAGAGGAGTTGCGTGATGCATATATTATTATAATGAGATGTATCAAGCTCTTTGTCTCTATTTCTAGTAAAAACCTCCATGCCCAACCGTGTCAACTGTAAAAATCCTTCATAGCCAGTATCTTATGTGTAGGGGTGAGCAACTCCAGTCCTCAAAGGCCACTAAACGGGTGACTGAGTCGAAGATTGCACCACCTGTGCTGAAGCAGGGATATCCCTAATACCTTGCCTGTTGGTGGCTCTTGAGGACTGGTGTTGCCCACCCCTGTGCTACGGTCACAAGCGGAAAAGAACATGTCTGCTCACTTATCCTTGCTTTGTGCAGTTGGAACACATTTTCTCTGTACCCCGACTTAGTTTTTCCTTGTATACGTAACATGAATAACGGAACATTCTTTATAGCTTTTTTAAACAGAAAAATTGACACCTCATATTTTTTTTATAACAAACAAATGTTTGCCCTTTTCATGGGCAAAGTATTTATTTTTCCCCCCAACAAAAATCCGTTCTCTGTCACTGGAGGTGTTTAGAGAGAATTTATCGGTGTGTCGGTTCTTTTAACACTTGGGGAGCTATGAGTTGACATTAAGGCCAGTGTCTGTGTCTGGGTGAAGGGCTCCTGGCTCTCTGATCTTTTAAGCTTCCTTTGTTATCTTCGAGGTGGTGACCTCACTGTCTGCCTGCCTCTTTCCTTTCTCAATTGCCAACAGACACAAACAGAAGTTCTCCCCAAAGCAGCAGTCCCACTTAGCGGACACCGTTTTAATACGGTTATAAGATTGGTTTCTTCGCTGATTTATTGTGGATTTGTACATAAAGCTTCTCAGGCTGCCAGGTCTTCATTTTTTATGATCTAGTTTTGTAATGAAAATTTTAATTAAATGAAAACACTTAGTAAGGTAACTTCTCTAACATTATTATTGTTTAGGATCTGTTTTTATAGGTTTAGGCCCCAAAATCTAGTGCCAGCAACACATTCCATAGAGTATACAGTACCTACCGCATTTATTACTATCTAGTTCAAGGTTTGTCTTGAGTCAAGAATGCTGCAGTAATTCCAACATTGCACTGATTTATTGATTTTTATGTGGCATTTTGACTTAATTTGCAGCATTGGCCATAGGGAAGTATCATTTGAAATCCATTGGTGAACTGATTTTGTGATCAAGATTTTAAAAAAAAATGAAGTCAATTTCTAAAAAAAACGTTGGTCCTTATTCTGTAAGGTGTGAGCGCATGCTATCACATGAAAAGCCCTATTAAAGTCCATGGGACTTTTTATGCAATAGCACGTCATCTGCACTATCGCACTTTACAGAATAAGGGCCTTTGAATCATGTGACAGGGGCTGGGGATTAGATATCCGAATGCGGTGCTTGATCAGCAGGTTCCTCTTTGTTAATTGTTCCACTTTTTTGGAGGTTTAGACACATTGGGTCTGTACTTCTAGGTGGGAGGAGAGTTGGAATACCAGACAGCCTCTTTGTTAGCAGCATTGAAAACATTAACAAGAGTAGAACAAAGTCACCTTATAATTCACCCTGATTGTTTTTCCTCTGAGCTGTATTTTATCTCGAGGGCAGAAACCCTGGCGCTTTATACATTTGAACAAATTGCTATATTGTGTGATCTTTGTTAGATATTAGGGTACCACGGATGTTTTATGGTAGGAGAAGCTGTTTATGGTATAGAGAAAAATCATGGAATAAACGTCAGATATCTGATACTACACAGTGAAGATTTTACGATTTCATGATGTCAAACTTCTCCATCCATTGCATTCGCCATGGTACCACTGCTCAAGGACACCCCCTTCACACTCTCTCCCTCCCTCCCCTCCCAGCTCAGCAGAGGTGACTCAAAGACTGAGCCACCTGTGCTGAAGCTGGGATATCCTGAAAGCCTGACCTGGTGGAGGGGTCTTGAGCACCCCTGGATTTGATAATGTATTCATTATTCTTTCACCTTACTTTGATAGTCATAATGATGCAACCACATAGGGAGTTTTTGGATTGCGTTTGTCCAAAGCAAGAGCATCCTGCAGACAGGTAAGAAAAATAACAAACCGTCTGTGTATGTGCGCACACATCTGGATCTGAACCCCATTAATTGCAACTCCGGTGACCCCCTGTTTCCAGAGATACTGTCACCCCCTTCGGAGGTAAGCATCTCTGCAATTTCCGCTCCTGTCACATGGGCCAATAGGAACCCGCATCAGGTGACGTCACGGCTTCCTATTCACACGCAGGGCTTTGAAAACCTTGAAATAAGCTTATCCCTCCCATGAACATATTAAGTCAGATATACAGACACAGTAAGAGTAAATGTAAATACTTATCATAGCACAGCAAATATTATTGGTTTGATGTCTGTTTTCATCATATCATATAGCCGGCCATAGCCGCGTAATTTAGTTTTGCAATTCTGAATCCGTTCAGCAGTAGATTTTTTTACTTGTTTGGTTTGTATACTAGTGGTTCAAGGTCATAATTTCTCTTCCCGGTGACTAGTACAAGGTCAGGGAATAAGTGAGTCAGGCATACTTTGTAGCAGTGGAACTGATATTGCAGCTTAGTCTTCTAGTCCATGCAGCAATGTTACCTGATGATGCCTGAAAAATGTGTATATTAATTTTATTAGTCGCCCCATTTACACAATTATAGTGCACGTGTGACCGAGTTAGGAGCCTCCGTGCCTGGTAAGTGTTCTGTTTGGCAAAGGTCTTTGTGTTAAATGTACTTGTACGTCATATGAAGTTATCAATTTGTCATCCTGTTCTACAACATTAAATTACAGCATGCACAGATCTACCACATATGCTAAAAGTATTTAGGGTACAATAAATGAAAATCAAACCTATCCTCCTCCTGCCTATAATGGCCAGTTTTTATTTGCACTATCACAGAAAGCATTTGTTTCTGTTCATTTAACCCTTCGGGCACTCACATATTTTACTATGTTTATATGTTTTATGTTATATGACGATAAGAAATTGTTAATTTATTATAGGTACCTACTATATTTGGAGTTTACCTTGATGGGGTTAGCAGCCTTGAATCCCTTTTTTTGATCAAAAGATGCAATTAAATGGCTCCTTTTTGTATTAGACTTGGGTTCAAAATGTAGAAATTACACTAATAAATTGCAAGTGAATTTGGGAGGAGCGCTGGGATTGTATATTTGTGTTCCGTAACTGTAAGGCCAATCTCTATCCAAGCTGCATACACCACAAAGGGAGGAGCGCAGGTTCAATGTATTTATTATCCTCTTTGTACCATTTCAACCTGATTGATAATTTGGGACAGCTTCCATTCACTGTCTAGGTTTGTACTGAACGGCAACAAATATTACATATATGTAATGCATATTATTGGTTACTTATACCTAACATGACAGAAGTTATGAAAAAAACTGCAGCCATTGATGATGTCCATATTGAATGTCAATTTTTGGGGAATTCACAAATGTTTTTCAACATTATTCCTGGAAAATATAGATCTAACGAAATGGAAAAGCAATGGTAAGCATTCAGGATATGAGTAGATGTGGTAAGTGGGACAGCCTCTTCAATAAACTAGTATATCATTTGTATCGCTCTTTCGGTTTTGGTGTTGGAGAATTGCGACTGGCAAAGGTTCAGTTACTGCCACTTCCTTCATATGGGGAAGTTATCACTTGGGACATGACTGGTCAAGCTCTCTTGTCTGTGCCAGCTGCGGCCTCATGATATGTATTAATAGTGCTGTGTGTTTGCTTCTACAGCACTGAACTCATATGACAAGGATAAGATCAAACATGTCATCATAAAGCATTGTTTTGTCAACAGTGACTATTCTGTTCCGGTTTTTAATGTTGGCATTTAATGGCTGAGTCAAGAATAGTACCAGAGATCCTGAGGCTTATTTCAGAAGGGAACCTTCCCGTTTTTGAAGTCTCTCTAAGCCATTTTACAACATTGAGTTTTTTGTTTCCTATTGTTTCCCCCCCAATGTTTCCACCATGTAATAAACATTCATTCTTCCAGTTAGCACTGTGCGTTTGGTGCTTTGCAGAAGACTAACTTGGTGTTGCAGTCTGGCGCCATACATTATAATTACTATAATAGGAAGCCTCTCGGCACCCTGAAACCTGTTGAATTATTTGTAATGTTTTATTCTGAAAGTGTAATTTTAGACAGCCCTGCTACAAAAGGCACTACAGCTCTACCAAAGTTCCAGTGTTTTTTACGTATTAAGTAGTTTAAAAAACAAACCATAGGGCGCATGCGCGACGGCTGACTGCATGGACGTGAGTTGACAGCTCCGCTCACAGCCGGCGTCTAATTTAATAAATAAAGCATCAAAGCGCTCGAAAACAAACACAAAAACCACATTCAAATCTACTCACACAAAGATGTCGAGGGCGACTAGATCTAAGAGAACATCCACGGTCCTCACAGATTATTTTGCGAAAGGGGATTCGGCGCGCCAAGTCATGAGGGACCGGCGCGAAGTGGCACAGTCGGAGGATGAAGATGAAAAAGAAGACGGTAGCAGAGAAAACCAAGTAATGAGGAGGAGAGACATGAGATAATTCTGCCTAGATATCAAGAGATGTTTCCAATCAGAATTAGCATCACTACGGGCGGATATCAGCGGGATAGGGGAGGGAACAGACTCCCTGGAAAAAAAGCTGGACTCCACCATTAAAGCCCTCCAGAGGACTGATAAACAAGTGGCACAGGTGAAGGATTCGGTCAAAGATCTCATGGACAGGCAGGAGGATGCCGACAATCAAGACCGTCGGAATAATGTGAGGATCACGGGGGTGCCGGAGGCTGAGTCTGACCCGGAGGACTTTATGGGAAGATTGCTGCAACATCTGATGCCAAACCGATAGGAGCAGGACTTACACATGGATCGCTGCCATAGGGCCCCGAGATCGCGGCCACAGCAAGGGGACCCCCCTCGAGACATCATAGCGCGATTCCACTATTTTAAAGTGAAAGAGGCCTTCTGCCAAATGACCAGGAGCGATGTAGAATTTGAGGGTCACAAGCTGCAAGTATTTCAAGATATAGCACCCACTACCTTACTTAAAAGGAGGCAGCTGGCTCCCATTGCCAAGGTTCTACGGGGCGAAGGAATCCGGTATCGATGCCTATACCCGTTTGGACTACTGGTGATCCGAAATGGAGCGGCCAACACGCTGAGGAGGTTTGAGGAGGGAGAGTCTTTTTCATCACCAAACTGGGGCTCCAAGGCAAGATCCCGGAGAAAGTATCCGCAGGAAGATCGGCCCCTGAACCAGCTTGGAAAGATGCCAGGAAAGCTGATAAGAACAGACAACCCCGTAGCCCAAAGTGAAGACTGGATCCTATGTACAGAACTCTCACCTGTTCCTGAAGTTGCTCTTTGGTTTTGAGCCTGGTTTGAAGTCCCGTTAAGGTCAGTTGCATTGTTACCCCTTGGCCCCAGCAGCGCTCCTCCCAGACTGGTGGCCATCTTGGATCGGCTCCCACTCAACAATGAGAACCGGGAGGAGCCGGATCCTCTCGCGAGAGGACCTGGAAGGGAGAGACCGGCCACCTCCAAGATGGCGGCGGACGCTGACGGTCAGGGGAGGAGAGATGCTGCGGACCACAGGAAGAACCATGAGATCACGGAACAGAGGAGTACGACCGGCAGCGCGACCCAGTGCGGGACATGATGCCCATCCGGCTATGTAGGGACTCAACAGGGGAGGTCGAGGTTGGAGGAGGAGACCCCCATACAGGACCTAGATCGTAGAAAGATCACAGGCGGGGCGAACAATTAAAAAATAAAGGCGTACAAAAATAAAAAAATTAAATACATACGTATACACCCCACTACCGCCTCCACATATACCCGCACATACACCCCGCTACCTCCCACTTATTTAAAATGCAGCGGCCGGGTGCACCTCTGTAACAAGGTGCCCAAAGAGAGATGGATGTACCACCTTTTCCAGCAAATGTGTAGACCACTGAGCAACAATGTTTCTCCAAACACTGGTTACTTACACAATTTTTTCCTACATAATTTTAAAGTTTTAACTTAACAAACTTAGGGGTTAGGGGGGAGATTTAGCATTTAGAGTTGAGGGGTTAAGGGTCAGGTTGCTAGGGTTAGGGAGATGAAGGGAGTTCAGTAGGAGTTTAACAGGAACCTGGGTGGCAGCAATGTACATAGTTTTAAAGGGAAGGTGTAGTTGGCACCGGAATAAGGAGAGGGTTATATTGGAAGATTAAGGAGAGGGGGGTAAGGGAGTTGGATGGTTAGGGGGTAGGGGTTGTAGGAACCGCAGGCATAGTAAGGGTTGGTAGAGGAGAGACCTGTGTGAGTGGAGAAGGTACAGACGAATGGCGAGTAGGGGAGGATTTTGAGGGGATTTTACACGCAAGTAAAGTTGCCCTCAGCAGTACTGGGTGGAAAGAGCAGGGAAACCCCCGGGGTATCGGCTGAGGTCGGGGGTAGGCCAGGCATAGATAGTACATAAGGTCACGGGTGTGGGAAGCTACTATCCCTCAGGTATATAAGGAGAGGGGGTGGGATTCTCCCAAAAGTTATCCTATTGTGCCAGCTTAATTTAGGTTTTTGGTGATGTGGCAGGAGTTGCAAGTTACAAGACTTATCGAGTAGATGATGCTGTACGAAAGGCAATTGTAAGGGGATGCCGGCTGGGACTGCAGTCTGGCTGTTGTCGTGCGCCTGCACACTCTGGTCGGGGCTTACGCCCAGGATCCCGAGAGAGTTCTTGGGAGGGGAGGGATTGGAGCCGCCCGGGTGGAGGGAGGAGGTCTGGGGGGGGGGCTCTGACCGGTTCCCATAACCCAAAGGCTAGGGAAGATCAATGGTCACGGACCATTACACTCTTTCCCATCTTGTTTATCTTTCCTTATGTGTCCTCTGTACCTTTTGTGTCTTCCCCCACCCATCCTGCCTTCTGCCTAGGTGGTGCAACGCTGAGGGTTGGTAGACGTGAAGCATCCAGCGGAACCACGGCGGAAGGATCCCCATCTAACTACTCCTACCCCCTTTCCCTTGGGTTTGTGATCTGTGTTTCTCGGTCTGTCTACCCCGTATGTCTTGTTATTACCTGTTGTAAGTACTTACACACGGATGAAGAGTATCGGATTGAATTTGTTTCTTTTTCTTTTAATGCAAGTATATGACATGTCTGTAAACCATGTAAGTTATCAATAAAATTCAATTAAAAAAAAAACCAAACACACCATAGAGCAAGAAATACCCTACCAACTGACAGAGCATCCAACGACCGTTATATCATTCACTGGGTTAATCAGTTTAGTTGTAGGAACATGATTGGCAGAGAATAGACCACATGAGACGGGGTTAGTGAGAGCACTTGTGTTAATCTGTCTTACACTTTACTCCATAAGCTCTTCCACCTCTGTTAGTGTCAAGTTTATCTGAAATTGAAAAACAAACATGAAAAATGCTAGAAAAGCTCCAGTATTACGTGTCTGTGTGCTCTGTTGGAACATTACATTGGTAACTTCTTCAGCAACACAGTGGTTAAAAGATCCTTCTCTTGCAATGGCTTAAATGCCACGTAGGCATTGTAGGCTGGCACATTAGCTTTCTGGGTACAGGCCAACACCGCGTTAACCCTGTTGGTGCCAAAAACTAAACATCTATAGGCGAACTGTTAAGCATAAGATTGTTTTGCTTCTTGTATGCACGTGACATGCGTACATCAACTTTAACAAATATTGCCTGTTCTGCAATCTTCTTAAGGATCAGGCACAAGGTTGCTTTGCATCTGTCTAGAGGAAGGTCTATAGTTCCATGAGCTCATATTCTGGATCTGTGCCAGGAGAGCAGAGAATGCAGAGTCACCACTGAAGGAACAAATATTAATTCACTGGAATAATATTTCACAATATTCACTGGAAAGTTTTAACCCCTGGCAGTCTGAAAGTTTTGCATGTTCTGAGGTGCGCAAACTGAGGGGCGCGCCCTCTTGGGGGGTGCAAGATTATTTAGGGGGGGGGGGCAAGATTATGTAGGGGGGGGCGCAGGCTGTGTGCGGCGAAACCTGGGGGAGGGCAGAGCTGTGCACGGGCGGCCAAGCAACACAAGCTCCGTGCTGCTGCTTGTGTGGGCGGGTCCTTGCTGCGGGGGCAGGGCTTCTCTCTGCACACAGACAACCCCGCCACACAGACATCCCCTCCTGTGATACCCGCTCCCCAGTTTTCAGCAGCACGGGGGACCGGAGCATGCTTACAGTAGTACTTCTCCCCCCCCCCCCCCCAGGTGATTGTGTATCTGTGTGTGTTGTGATCGAGTGTGTGTGTGTGTTGTGATTTTGTCTGTGTGCTGTGATTGAATGCAGCAGTGCGCAAGCTGGGGGGCGTACGCTCTCCCAAGCTTGGCGCATGGGGAGACAAACAAAATTTACTTTGAAGGCGCTCAGCAGCAGTCAATGCGCATACACACACACACAGCCCCGATCCATGCCCCCGCCCTCCCCCCCCCCCTGCTTGTGCTTGCAAAATTATGCAGGACACCCTGTGCTCATGCTTGGAGAGTTGGTGATGTCACCGCTCTCAGCGGCAGCGTGGACGCAGCCTAATTTTGCTAGCACGAGCTATTGAAATAAGTATTTAGACATATTTGTATTTACATTGTATACCGTTTAATAAAGGTTTTTTTTTCATGTGATTGATTACATCAGGCAGAGGGAGCCCGAGAAATTTCATGGATGAAAAGGGGGCTCGGCATAAAAAGTTTGCTCACCCCTGTAACACAGCCGCTTAATTGTGTTATGTGCACAACTGGGACTGATGCATAGTGCCATTAAGGCTACACTGAGAACACATTGAGTAAAAATGTGCTTTCCTGAAAAAAGTTAGTTAGGGTGTGAAGCTTTTCCCATAAGCTCCCACATACAGAGCCACATAAAACTTGATTTGCAAATGGGACTTTTTCAATAAGTGATTGTGCCAATTCAGCTGACTGGAAAGGGAGTTTCCTTGCGGTGGTTACCGAATCGGCACTATCGCTCTTTATTGAATAAGACCCATAGACTCATACTGTTGTCCCAATTGATATTGGTTATATATTCAATGCTTCTGCAATGCAAGGAGCTGTTCTTTTATATCTTATTATTCTAAAGCCCTGATGAAGGACCCTGCGAGGTTCGAGAGCTTGTAACTTATCAGGACTGGACCAGTGCTCTAGTTCATGTGCTAGTTCTAGTTTTGTATCATTCTGTGCATAAAAGTAAGCAAAACATGTTGGAAAAATGATACATTGATTTATAGGTGCAACCCCATGTACAGTAGCCAGACCCGCCCCTCCCCCCCATCCCCATCCCCAAAGTTTGTTTTTGGGAAGGAGTTTAGCAATCCAATTGGCTTCATAAGATCAATCTAACTTTGCTAGAAGCCAATATTTATCTGTTTTTTGTTTCTTTGCACGTTTACATACAAACTAAATTTCTTAGAGGCCTCAGAATGGTGGAGTATTTCCTTGTCGGTTGAAATACTGGTTGCATAATAAAGCTGCAGTTCTGCCTGCTGGTTTTGTATTTTTCTTTCCCGCTTACCTGTACTTATCCAAGGTCCACAGCCACCTGGTTTCTGACCAACATGCCGACTGTCCACTGGTAAATCTCGTGGACACAGCATAGCCACAGGCTCGATCTGGCAGCCAATAGAAACGATTAGTGACCCCACTGCCATTCATGTACATCAGCGGCCATTTAAAAAAAAAAAAACATTTTTGTTAATCTGTCAAAAATATGTGCTCCGGCAACACCCTGGTCCAGATAGATTTTAAAAAATGTAAAAAAAGTTTTGGGGGCAGAAATGCTGCTTTAGAGACTATCCAAGCAAGCGCTTCCATTTGTATTTATTTTTTTTCAGCATGATTGCAGCAGGGGTTCTCCGGAGCTCAGCACCATTCATTTCCACTGTAGGGGGCCCCTGCTTCCAGAGCTACAGCCCCTCGGCTAGCAGAGTTAACGGAGAGCCGGAGTTTCAAAGCTCCCGCGCCCTGCGGGCCAATAGGAAACCATAACATCAGGTTCGACTTCCTATTGGCCCGCGTGACCCGGGAACTTTAAACTTTGCCAAGAGAGCTCGGGAAGCAGGGTGCCCCCGGAGCTGGAATTAATGGGGTTCAGCTCCAAAGACCCCCTGCTTCAAATCTATTATATAAAAAAAAAAGTTTTAAAAGGAATGAATTGCTCCTTTTTTAAGGATTGTTATATTGCAGCGTAAATGAGTACTTCAATATTAGGTGATACTTTATTTATTTATTTTTACTTACAATTGATATGAAATGCTTTTAAGAACTCTACTCTCTTACTCGGGCCAAGTAAGGCCTCGGCCATGTTACGTGCTTGCTGGCGGAAGCGCGCTGAGGCGCGCTCCCGCTCAGCACTGAGCCCCTACAGCCGCAATTAGAGCGGCTTTAGTAGGGGCTCACCTGCGCTTCCGCGCGCTTGCGGAAGCGCAGGTCTTGGGGGAATTTAAAATTCCCCCGCTTGCCGGCGAGACAGGCCGGTCACGTGAGCGGTTCACCCAATGAGGGCGAACCAGCTCCGTGACGTCACTGGCCCGCCCCCGGCCAGTGACGCGCCCGCCCCCGGACCGCCCCCTGACGGCTGCTGAGAGCGCTTGCGGTAAGCAACCGCAAGGCCAGGGAAAGCACCCGTTTTCCCTGCGCCTCAGCGCGCCTCAGCACGCCAGCAGGGACCGTGGACTCGGCCTAATGCTGATTTCCAAAGATTATTCTTGATATTTTTATTATTGGAGGATGTAAATTGCATTCTTTATCATTGCAATCTTTTTATTTTTTTATATATATATATATATATATTTCTCCCAGCAGTGTAATATTCTGTATAGCGTGACCCAGAGAGGAATATCTCTTTTTTTTTTTTATTATTATTTTTGTGATCCTGTAGGTAATAAATGTTTGGTATACACTGTGTGTTTATGGAATAATGGAAGGCAAAAAGCACCTTAACCAACAAGTCTTTTAAAAAAAGAGAAGATTGTCCTCTGTAGAGGACAAAATAACCTCCCATATGACTTGTCATTACTCAGTGACGTGAATACAAACAATCACAAATTCAGGCATTATAGTGAATGTCACAATATCATCTTCAGATGTTCTAATGCTGCGATGATTCTGTCGGCAAAGGAGATTTGTAGTGGATGAGAGCCGCTAAGGCCGTGATTATACCTATAAATGCGCGCAGTGTAGCGGCACCGCGCCAAAACAAGTTGCATAATTCCAATTAAAGTGCTCATACCGCTGGCGACGGTCGCGGCGCGCCGTTCTGCAAAGCGGACAGCTGGGGAAGAGACAACCAAATTTGTTTTCTCTGGCGGTGGCCGTGTCACGTGAGTGGTTCAGCCAATGAGGCGAATCACACGGCCACGCCTCCAAGCCTCCTCTGCCCTGTCTCCCCGGTATAATCAAGATGCTGCTCAGCGGCAACACAGGGTGACGTCACAGAATAGCGCCACCGCCCTGCATCTCTTGGTATAATCTCTTGATATAATTAGCCTAAGGCTTCGGTCCCAATGCTCTCATCTGCACGCGTGCCTGGCGGTGCGTGCACAAATTACAGCTGCGGTCTGTAGATGAGCTATGGGATGTGTGGGAGGGGTAGATGGGCACAGCCATAGCAGGGCATATCTGCCCTTCCATTGGCTGCCTGCCGAGCACGTGACCGTGGCACTGGAAGACAAAATTCTTGTCTTTCCTGCCAGCGTACATGTCACAGCGCTTTGCGTGCCCCCACACACATGGCCACTGGGGCCTGCCACATAGAGGGCTGTGGTGTGCACGCCGTAGCGGCCACTGAGGTCCTGGCCTAAAGACTGGAAGGGCCGACTTGGTGATTTTATCATCTTTTTAAAAATATAGTGGTCTCCTTGTAGTAAAGGCAAGACAGACGTTTGTCACTGTTCGGCGCCCGTTTGTTTGAAGGATGCATCATGGTAATGCAAAGTCAGCTTACATGGAATGACGTACCTCCCTCTGCCAGCATCTTTGAACCCCTGCTCCCCCCTCCTTTATTCTGCTTTTGTTCCCAACCTTTACCTCTATTGCCTGTTTTAATTTAGAATGCAATAGATGTGTGGGGGAAAAGAGGGGGGGGGGGGGGTGTTAGCAGCTAGAGATCTTTCCTTTGTGCTCTGCAACTGATATTAAAGGTGAAGTCCCACGTGGTTGGCTAGTTTAATTTCTTAGTGCCTCTGGAAGGGGAAGTGTTTGTTCTTTTCCCCCCCTATCCCACCCGTCCTTATCAGAGAGAGCCTCACACAGGGAACTCGCACAGAATGGAGCAGCCAGAGGAAATGGAGACTATTCAGAAAAAATATTTTAAAATACTTGTCTGGTTTGAGTAAAAACAAAGCATCAGTTGCCCAGATGAGACACCTTAAACGTGTCACTGGAATTAGGTCACTTACTGGAACTTCTCTGGTTACGTTAGTCCTAACTTTGCGTTTTTTCGGAATTGCTAGCAAATGGCTTTCTCTGCATGCACCCTGATATTGCTATATAATATATGTATATGTATACATGTATGAGCACGCACACATGCATACGCACACATGTGTATATGTATATGTGTAGTAACTGAAATCTAGTTAAAGGGAGAATATGCTGGTTCATTAGGTTTACCCTTCTCCAAGCAGAGGTTCCCTCCCATTGCTGGTCTTTGTATACACGCCGCTAGTTGGATAATGTGAAATGTATAATGAATCCTTTTCCATCCCTGCAGTCTGAACTGGAATTTAGTTTTAGTGGATTTGTTTCTGTTTTGCCGGCAGAGTAATCTTTTGCTAATCTTTATCCGCCGGATTACCAGAGATGACTGGATCTAACATTGATTGACCTGTCTTGCAGAGTATTGCATATCCAGCCTGTCTGCCGTTTCAGGGGAAAATGCTAAAGCAATGTTTAATTCTAAGCAGGGATTCATCTTTTTAAACTATAATCATGGTTCAGGTAATACATCTGGCAAAAATACAACTTGGCAGTCTTAAAATCATAAGTCTAACATGAAGTCATTGTTATGTGGAGTTCTGAAGCATTAAACATTACAGTTCAAGAGAAATATGTCTTTAATGAGTAAAATGTATTATAACCTTTAATTTCTAACTCTTGAAAATATAAAGTGTGTGTGTGTGTGTGTGTGTGTGTGTGTGTGTGTGTGTGTGTGTGTGTGTGTGTGTGTGTGTGTGTGTGTGTGTGTGTGTGTGTGTGTGTGTGTGTGTGTTCAGTAGAGTAAACATCTTAATCTGTAGCGTAATCATACTTAAGTATGGTTTATTCGCTGGTGGTATTTTAATTCAACTTTTGCATTTCAATCTATATTTATAATGCCAAAAGTATTTGAATGTTAAAAAAAACACACACTTTTACTTGTATGGCACCAACATTCACAATGTGGGGGTGAGGACAATAACATTGTATAACTAGTACATCTATATTAAGACAAACGACTGACCATAGGAAGATGGTCACTGCCCCAAGGAGCTTACAATCTATCTATGTGCTCAGCATTACTAGGCTGTGCCGCTGATTGAGGACTGCCCACTGCTCATGCTTGTTACTACTTCACAACACACCCTCCCAGTCTCTGCAAGTTGGTGCTTTGCTTCCATTTTGAGCCTCCCTTTGGTGTGGGTAATAGGACGAGGTTTGTACCCATGCGGGGGATGTTTGGGGTGATTAGATTCCCTCGTCAACCACTACAACAATCTCGGTAATGTTGGCGTTTTTTCCTTATCTAAGTAAAGGAAGTTTTATACTGTCGGCAGCATGGTAGTTTTCCAGAGGAAAGAGGTTTAAGTTGTATAACACTTCATGCACTTTACATGTTGTATCCTTCTATGGATTGCATATGCAGGGAAGGGCTTAGAATCTACCCATCACATACTTGCATTACATACCTATTGCATACCTACATACCTACTACATACCTGCATGAATTACATACCTATTGCATGCATTACATACCTAATACATACCTGCATATATTACATACCTATTAGATTATTAAAGGTTATAATTTAATAGATTATTGTAGTTTATTTTTACAGCAACTTTATTTACATCAGGGGTGGCACCCTCCAATCAAGGGCCACTAACAGGACAGGTTTCCAGGCTATCCCTGCTTCAGCATAAGTGGCTCGGTCATTATTATGTTATGTATATGTATGTATATTTTTTGAGACTTGCTTTGAGCAGTATCATAATTACAAGACTATTTTACAGTGTGCGGAACTTGAATTTCCTGAGAGCGTTTAGGGCTGTGAGGGATATAGATGCTAAAGCCTCTTTATTGCATGCGAGTCAGAAACCGAGTGATTTAATGGTGTAAGACAGCAGCAACTGGCAAGGCCTCGGGAGGCAGCTGGCCTGGGAGGAGAATCTCCTGTCTGGCACATTCAAATCTTAAGCCTGGGCAGCCAGACGAGACAGACTCCTGAGATAATTGGATCTGTCAGGCCTCTCAGTCACGTCTCGAGCTGAACGCCTGACACGCAGACGCAAAATAACCATTCATTCCAGTTAAGTAACCTAATTAGTGCCAGCGTAAGAATGCTTAGCATGACCTAGTGCAGGGGGGCTCAACTTCTGTCCTCAAGCCCCCCCCCGCCCTCTCCAACCCCCATCTCCCACACAGGTCAGGTTTTCAGAATATCCTAGCTTCAGCACAGATGGCTCAATCAGAGGCTCAGTCGAAGGCCTGGACTAGTGGTGTCAGAATAGATCTACATTACCGACGGGTTATAGTGCAAGGCTGAGGACCCGCTGCAGACCGCCGCGTGCGCGCAGGCCACCAGCCCCTTACCTCAACCTCATGCCTGGCTGTCCCCGCTGCCTCCTTCCGACGAGGCTCACTACGCGCTGTGACGCGTCAGCCATCAGGGGATACAAGAGGATTGTGATCCCGAGCGGTGACGCGTCACGTGGTGCGCTGGTGAGCCTATCAGCGCCGGGGGCTGGAACTCTCAGAGCTTCCCCCACCTCCAAAAGGTAGGGGGGGGGGGGGAAGTGTGTGTGTGTGTACCGTGCCGTGTACTGTGCCGTGTGTGTGTACCGACCAGGGGGGGGGGAGGAGGGAGCAGCATGGAGAGCGAGCTGCAGAGGGCATGTGTGGGGGCTCCCTCTTGCACCCTCTTGCAGCCCGGGAGACCCCCGCTTCAGCCCTCTGCTCAAACCACGCCCCCCCTCAAACCACGCTCCCGCTCCCTACGGACAGCAGATAGCTGTCAATTGCCTCAACGCGCCGCCTGCATGCAGTGCGGGCGCGCTGACTGAGGCAGCGGGGCCTCGGCCTAAGGCAGGGGTGCTCAACCAGTCCTCAAGACCCTCCCCTGACTGAGCCTCTGTGCCACCTGTGCTGAAGCTGTGATATCCTGGCACAAATTATTTTAACTGTGGATCTTGTTTCATGGCCTGTACCCTGCTCAACGCTCACTCCTCCTCCTGCCTTTTTGTTGCTGCTACACCCAAATCACACCTATAGCTTATCTTTCAAGCAGTCAGTTGGTGCTGGATACTTATCTTCGGTGCTGTATGGATTTGCAAAGTGTTGCAGCTCCCATGAGTTCTGTGGAGGATAAACCTCAGTCTCAATTCAAATTCTAACTTTACAGCAAATCATTTTGATTGCCTGTATACCTCAATGACTGGAAAAAATAGGGTAACCCCAATTATCGAGGCCACTACCAGGCACTATGGAGTGTGTTTAGGAAAGAAGGTTTGACGCCGGTATATAGGTGATGCAGGTAATAAGGCAATATATGGGTATCTCCGATACTAACAAGGGGAGTGGGGTACTGGAAAACCGGTTAGAGGTACAAAGGGGACGACACCTCCCAAGGGGGCGCCCCCAAGTAAATCACGGCCCGGCTACGAATATATCCTCACCTGTCTCCCCTGTGAATCGCGTGGAGGTCCCTTGAAAGCCGTTCCTGTTTGCGGCTGCAAGCTTGATCCTGGAGGTCCCTTGAAAGCCGTTCCTGTTTGATCCTGGAGACTCTGTGTGCTGGGATTCTGCTTGCTGGCGTCTGCGTGCCACAACCGGATATGACGTCACAGATGAAAAAAATGGAGATTGCTTCCGAGGTTCACAGCACCTTCACTCAGCCAGTTGTATGAATATAAAAAGTCCTGGCTTGGACGAGACGCGTAGGAGTGTTCATGCTGTTGTACATTGCTGGTTACTAATAAACTTTTTTATATTCATACAACTGGCTGAGTGAAGGCGCTGTGAACCTCGGAAGCAATCTCCATTTTTTTTACCTCAATGACTGTACCACTCACCCAACATATTCTTCTCTTTCTTCTCCACGCTGTGCGACCATCCTCTTGTCCTCTCCAAGTTTGCACATCGTCACAATCAGAGAGCATTAATCAACTGCTTTTCCTTCCCCCCCCCCCCTTCTGTTGTCTGTATAATCACAGAGGGCTAAACTGCATACTGTATTAGTATGTTGTGGAGATGTAAATGAGCAGGTGACGTTAGGTTTCACAATTTACCGTTAAGTCAGTCGGCTGCATTACATGGTTTGTACAAATGGGATGGGGTCACGGTCATACAGCCTTTATGTTGGGACTGGAGGGGAGAAGCTGTATTGATGAGATGCCTCCTGTTAGACTCTGATTTGCTTATAGCGCTTTGCTTCTTGGGATTTTGGCTGTTGCAGAAGTGAGGTGCTGGTGATGGGTATCTTACCTGTGTCCATGTTACTGTGCGGCGCTGGTGATGGGTATCTTACCTGTGTTCATGTTACTGTGCGGTGCTGATGATGGGTATCTTACCTGTGTCCATCATGTTACTGTGCGGTGCTGGTGATGGGTATCTTACCTGTGTCCATGTTACTGTGCGGCGCTGGTGATGGGTATCTTACCTGTGTCCATCATGTTACTGTGCGGTGCTGGTGATGGGTATCTTACCTGTGTCCATGTTACTGTGCGGCGCTGGTGATGGGTATCTTACCTGTGTCCATGTTACTGTGCGGTGCTGATGATGGGTATCTTACCTGTGTCCATCATGTTACTGTGCGGTGCTGGGGATGGGTATCTTACCTGTATCCATCATGTTACTGTGCGGTGCTGGGGATGGGTATCTTACCTGTATCCATCATGTTACTGTGCGGTGCTGGGGATGGGTATCTTACCTGTGTCCATCATGTTACTGTGCAGTGCTGGGGATGGGTATCTTACCTGTATCCATCATGTTACTGTGCGGTGCTGGGGATGGGTATCTTACCTGTGTCCATCATGTTACTGTGTGGTGCTGGTGATGGGTATCTTACCTGTGTCCATCTTACTGTGCGGTGCTGGGGATGGGTATCTTACCTGTGTCCATCATGTTGCTGTGCGGTGCTGGTGATGGGTATCTTACCTGTGTCCATCTTACTGTGCGGTGCTGGGGATGGATATCTTACCTGTGTCCATCATGTTACTGTGCGGTGCTGGGGATGGGTATCTTACCTGTGTCCATGTTTCTGTGCGGTGCTGGGGATGGGTATCTTACCTGTGTCCATCATGTTACTGTGCGGTGCTGGGGATGGGTATCATACCTGTGTCCATCATGTTACTGTGCGGTGCTGGGGATGGGTATCATACCTGTGTCCATGTTACTGTGCGGTGCTGGGGATGGGTATCTTACCTGTGTCCATGTTACTGTGCGGTGCTGGGGATGGGTATCTTACCTGTGTCCATGTTACTGTGCAGTGCTGGGGATGGGTATCTTACCTGTATCCATCATGTTACTGTGCGGTGCTGGGGATGGGTATCTTACCTGTGTCCATGTTACTGTGCGGTGCTGGGGATGGGTATCATACCTGTGTCCATGTTACTGTGCGGTGCTGGGGATGGGTATCTTACCTGTGTCCATGTTACTGTGCGGTGCTGGGGATGGGTATCTTACCTGTGTCCATGTTACTGTGCGGTGCTGGGGATGGGTATCTTACCTGTGTCCATCATGTTACTGTGCGGTGCTGGTGATGGGTATCTTACCTGTGTCCATCATGTTACTGTGCGGTGCTGGTGATGGGTATCTTACCTGTGTCCATGTTACTGTGCAGTGCTGGTGATGGGTATCTTACCTGTGTCCATCATGTTACTGTGCGGTGCTGGTGATGGGTATCTTACCTGTGTCCATGTTACTGTGCGGCGCTGGTGATGGGTATCTTACCTGTGTTCATGTTACTGTGCGGTGCTGATGATGGGTATCTTACCTGTGTCCATCATGTTACTGTGCGGTGCTGGTGATGGGTATCTTACCTGTGTCCATGTTACTGTGCGGCGCTGGTGATGGGTATCTTACCTGTGTCCATCATGTTACTGTGCGGTGCTGGTGATGGGTATCTTACCTGTGTCCATGTTACTGTGCGGCGCTGGTGATGGGTATCTTACCTGTGTCCATGTTACTGTGCGGTGCTGATGATGGGTATCTTACCTGTGTCCATCATGTTACTGTGCGGTGCTGGGGATGGGTATCTTACCTGTGTCCATGTTACTGTGCGGTGCTGATGATGGGTATCTTACCTGTGTCCATCATGTTACTGTGCGGTGCTGGGGATGGGTATCTTACCTGTGTCCATGTTACTGTGCGGTGCTGGGGATGGGTATCTTACCTGTGTCCATCATGTTACTGTGTGGTGCTGGTGATGGGTATCTTACCTGTGTCCATCTTACTGTGCGGTGCTGGGGATGGGTATCTTACCTGTGTCCATCATGTTACTGTGCGGTGCTGGGGATGGGTATCTTACCTGTGTCCATGTTACTGTGCGGTGCTGGGGATGGGTATCATACCTGTGTCCATGTTACTGTGCGGTGCTGGGGATGGGTATCTTACCTGTGTCCATGTTACTGTGCGGTGCTGGGGATGGGTATCTTACCTGTGTCCATGTTACTGTGCGGTGCTGGGGATGGGTATCTTACCTGTATCCATCATGTTACTGTGCGGTGCTGGGGATGGGTATCTTACCTGTGTCCATCATGTTACTGTGCAGTGCTGGGGATGGGTATCTTACCTGTATCCATCATGTTACTGTGCGGTGCTGGGGATGGGTATCTTACCTGTGTCCATCATGTTACTGTGTGGTGCTGGTGATGGGTATCTTACCTGTGTCCATCTTACTGTGCGGTGCTGGGGATGGGTATCTTACCTGTGTCCATCATGTTGCTGTGCGGTGCTGGTGATGGGTATCTTACCTGTGTCCATCTTACTGTGCGGTGCTGGGGATGGATATCTTACCTGTGTCCATCATGTTACTGTGCGGTGCTGGGGATGGGTATCTTACCTGTGTCCATGTTTCTGTGCGGTGCTGGGGATGGGTATCTTACCTGTGTCCATCATGTTACTGTGCGGTGCTGGGGATGGGTATCATACCTGTGTCCATCATGTTACTGTGCGGTGCTGGGGATGGGTATCATACCTGTGTCCATGTTACTGTGCGGTGCTGGGGATGGGTATCTTACCTGTGTCCATGTTACTGTGCGGTGCTGGTGATGGGTATCTTACCTGTGTCCATGTTACTGTGCGGTGCTGGGGATGGGTATCTTACCTGTGTCCATGTTACTGTGCGGTGCTGGGGATGGGTATCATACCTGTGTCCATGTTACTGTGCGGTGCTGGGGATGGGTATCTTACCTGTGTCCATGTTACTGTGCGGTGCTGGGGATGGGTATCTTACCTGTGTCCATGTTACTGTGCGGTGCTGGGGATGGGTATCTTACCTGTGTCCATCATGTTACTGTGCGGTGCTGGTGATGGGTATCTTACCTGTGTCCATCATGTTACTGTGCGGTGCTGGTGATGGGTATCTTACCTGTGTCCATGTTACTGTGCAGTGCTGGTGATGGGTATCTTACCTGTGTCCATCATGTTACTGTGCGGTGCTGGTGATGGGTATCTTACCTGTGTCCATGTTACTGTGCGGCGCTGGTGATGGGTATCTTACCTGTGTTCATGTTACTGTGCGGTGCTGATGATGGGTATCTTACCTGTGTCCATCATGTTACTGTGCGGTGCTGGTGATGGGTATCTTACCTGTGTCCATGTTACTGTGCGGCGCTGGTGATGGGTATCTTACCTGTGTCCATCATGTTACTGTGCGGTGCTGGTGATGGGTATCTTACCTGTGTCCATGTTACTGTGCGGCGCTGGTGATGGGTATCTTACCTGTGTCCATGTTACTGTGCGGTGCTGATGATGGGTATCTTACCTGTGTCCATCATGTTACTGTGCGGTGCTGGGGATGGGTATCTTACCTGTGTCCATGTTACTGTGCAGTGCTGGGGATGGGTATCTTACCTGTATCCATCATGTTACTGTGCGGTGCTGGGGATGGGTATCTTACCTGTATCCATCATGTTACTGTGCGGTGCTGGGGATGGGTATCTTACCTGTATCCATCATGTTACTGTGCGGTGCTGGGGATGGGTATCTTACCTGTGTCCATCATGTTACTGTGCAGTGCTGGGGATGGGTATCTTACCTGTATCCATCATGTTACTGTGCGGTGCTGGGGATGGGTATCTTACCTGTGTCCATCATGTTACTGTGCGGTGCTGGGGATGGGTATCTTACCTGTGTCCATCATGTTACTGTGTGGTGCTGGTGATGGGTATCTTACCTGTGTCCATCTTACTGTGCGGTGCTGGGGATGGGTATCTTACCTGTGTCCATCATGTTACTGTGCGGTGCTGGGGATGGGTATCTTACCTGTGTCCATCATGTTACTGTGCGGTGCTGGTGATGGGTATCTTACCTGTGTCCATGTTTCTGTGCGGTGCTGGGGATGGGTATCTTACCTGTGTCCATCATGTTACTGTGCGGTGCTGGGGATGGGTATCATACCTGTGTCCATCATGTTACTGTGCGGTGCTGGGGATGGGTATCATACCTGTGTCCATGTTACTGTGCGGTGCTGGGGATGGGTATCTTACCTGTGTCCATGTTACTGTGCGGTGCTGGTGATGGGTATCTTACCTGTGTCCATGTTACTGTGCAGTGCTGGGGATGGGTATCTTACCTGTATCCATCATGTTACTGTGCGGTGCTGGGGATGGGTATCTTACCTGTGTCCATGTTACTGTGCGGTGCTGGGGATGGGTATCTTACCTGTGTCCATGTTACTGTGCGGTGCTGGTGATGGGTATCTTACCTGTGTCCATCATGTTACTGTGCGGCGCTGGTGATGGGTATCTTACCTGTGTCCATCATGTTACTGTGCGGTGCTGGTGATGGGTATCTTACCTGTGTCCATCATGTTACTGTGCGGTGCTGGTGATGGGTATCTTACCTGTGTCCATCATGTTACTGTGCGGTGCTGGGGATGGGTATCATACCTGTGTCCATGTTACTGTGCGGTGCTGGGGATGGGTATCTTACCTGTGTCCATGTTACTGTGCGGTGCTGGGGATGGGTATCTTACCTGTGTCCATGTTACTGTGCGGTGCTGGGGATGGGTATCTTACCTGTGTCCATGTTACTGTGCGGTGCTGGGGATGGGTATCTTACCTGTGTCCATGTTACTGTGCGGTGCTGGTGATGGGTATCTTACCTGTGTCCATCATGTTACTGTGTGGTGCTGGTGATGGGTATCTTACCTGTGTCCATCATGTTACTGTGCGGTGCTGGTGATGGGTATCTTACCTGTGTCCATGTTACTGTGCAGTGCTGGTGATGGGTATCTTACCTGTGTCCATCATGTTACTGTGCGGCGCTGGTGATGGGTATCTTACCTGTGTCCATCATGTTACTGTGCGGTGCTGGTGATGGGTATCTTACCTGTGTCCATCATGTTACTGTGCGGTGCTGGTGATGGGTATCTTACCTGTGTCCATCATGTTACTGTGCGGTGCTGGGGATGGGTATCTTACCTGTGTCCATCATGTTACGGTGCTGGGGATGGGTATCTTACCTGTATCCATCATGTTACTGTGCGGTGCTGGGGATGGGTATCTTACCTGTGTCCATGTTACTGTGCGGTGCTGGTGATGGGTATCTTACCTGTGTCCATCATGTTACTGTGCGGTGCTGGGGATGGGTATCTTACCTGTGTCCATCATGTTACTGTGCGGTGCTGGGGATGGGTATCTTACCTGTGTCCATGTTACTGTGCGGCGCTGGGGATGGGTATCTTACCTGTGTCCATGTTACTGTGCGGTGCTGATGATGGGTATCTTACCTGTGTCCATCATGTTACTGTGCGGTGCTGGGGATGGGTATCTTACCTGTGTCCATGTTACTGTGCAGTGCTGGGGATGGGTATCTTACCTGTGTCCATCATGTTACTGTGTGGTGCTGGTGATGGGTATCTTACCTGTGTCCATCTTACTGTGCGGTGCTGGGGATGGGTATCTTACCTGTGTCCATCATGTTACTGTGCGGTGCTGGTGATGGGTATCTTACCTGTGTCCATGTTTCTGTGCGGTGCTGGGGATGGGTATCTTACCTGTGTCCATCATGTTACTGTGCGGTGCTGGGGATGGGTATCATACCTGTGTCCATCATGTTACTGTGCGGTGCTGGGGATGGGTATCATACCTGTGTCCATGTTACTGTGCGGTGCTGGGGATGGGTATCTTACCTGTGTCCATGTTACTGTGCGGTGCTGGTGATGGGTATCTTACCTGTGTCCATGTTACTGTGCAGTGCTGGGGATGGGTATCTTACCTGTATCCATCATGTTACTGTGCGGTGCTGGGGATGGGTATCTTACCTGTGTCCATGTTACTGTGCGGTGCTGGGGATGGGTATCATACCTGTGTCCATGTTACTGTGCGGTGCTGGGGATGGGTATCTTACCTGTGTCCATGTTACTGTGCGGTGCTGGGGATGGGTATCTTACCTGTGTCCATGTTACTGTGCAGTGCTGGGGATGGGTATCTTACCTGTGTCCATCATGTTACTGTGTGGTGCTGGTGATGGGTATCTTACCTGTGTCCATCTTACTGTGCGGTGCTGGGGATGGGTATCTTACCTGTGTCCATCATGTTACTGTGCGGTGCTGGGGATGGGTATCTTACCTGTGTCCATCATGTTACTGTGCGGTGCTGGTGATGGGTATCTTACCTGTGTCCATGTTTCTGTGCGGTGCTGGGGATGGGTATCTTACCTGTGTCCATCATGTTACTGTGCGGTGCTGGGGATGGGTATCATACCTGTGTCCATCATGTTACTGTGCGGTGCTGGGGATGGGTATCATACCTGTGTCCATGTTACTGTGCGGTGCTGGGGATGGGTATCTTACCTGTGTCCATGTTACTGTGCGGTGCTGGTGATGGGTATCTTACCTGTGTCCATGTTACTGTGCAGTGCTGGGGATGGGTATCTTACCTGTATCCATCATGTTACTGTGCGGTGCTGGGGATGGGTATCTTACCTGTGTCCATGTTACTGTGCGGTGCTGGGGATGGGTATCATACCTGTGTCCATGTTACTGTGCGGTGCTGGGGATGGGTATCTTACCTGTGTCCATGTTACTGTGCGGTGCTGGGGATGGGTATCTTACCTGTGTCCATGTTACTGTGCGGTGCTGGGGATGGGTATCTTACCTGTGTCCATCATGTTACTGTGCGGTGCTGGTGATGGGTATCTTACCTGTGTCCATCATGTTACTGTGCGGTGCTGGTGATTGGTATCTTACCTGTGTCCATGTTACTGTGCAGTGCTGGTGATGGGTATCTTACCTGTGTCCATCATGTTACTGTGCGGTGCTGGTGATGGGTATCTTACCTGTGTCCATGTTACTGTGCGGTGCTGGGGATGGGTATCTTACCTGTGTCCATGTTACTGTGCGGTGCTGGTGATGGGTATCTTACCTGTGTCCATCATGTTACTGTGCGGCGCTGGTGATGGGTATCTTACCTGTGTCCATCATGTTACTGTGCGGTGCTGGTGATGGGTATCTTACCTGTGTCCATCATGTTACTGTGCGGTGCTGGTGATGGGTATCTTACCTGTGTCCATCATGTTACTGTGCGGTGCTGGGGATGGGTATCATACCTGTGTCCATGTTACTGTGCGGTGCTGGGGATGGGTATCTTACCTGTGTCCATGTTACTGTGCGGTGCTGGGGATGGGTATCTTACCTGTGTCCATGTTACTGTGCGGTGCTGGGGATGGGTATCTTACCTGTGTCCATGTTACTGTGCGGTGCTGGTGATGGGTATCTTACCTGTGTCCATGTTACTGTGCAGTGCTGGGGATGGGTATCTTACCTGTATCCATCATGTTACTGTGCGGTGCTGGGGATGGGTATCTTACCTGTGTCCATGTTACTGTGCGGTGCTGGGGATGGGTATCATACCTGTGTCCATGTTACTGTGCGGTGCTGGGGATGGGTATCTTACCTGTGTCCATGTTACTGTGCGGTGCTGGGGATGGGTATCTTACCTGTGTCCATGTTACTGTGCGGTGCTGGGGATGGGTATCTTACCTGTGTCCATCATGTTACTGTGCGGTGCTGGTGATGGGTATCTTACCTGTGTCCATCATGTTACTGTGCGGTGCTGGTGATTGGTATCTTACCTGTGTCCATGTTACTGTGCAGTGCTGGTGATGGGTATCTTACCTGTGTCCATCATGTTACTGTGCGGTGCTGGTGATGGGTATCTTACCTGTGTCCATGTTACTGTGCGGTGCTGGGGATGGGTATCTTACCTGTGTCCATGTTACTGTGCGGTGCTGGTGATGGGTATCTTACCTGTGTCCATCATGTTACTGTGCGGCGCTGGTGATGGGTATCTTACCTGTGTCCATCATGTTACTGTGCGGTGCTGGTGATGGGTATCTTACCTGTGTCCATCATGTTACTGTGCGGTGCTGGTGATGGGTATCTTACCTGTGTCCATCATGTTACTGTGCGGTGCTGGGGATGGGTATCATACCTGTGTCCATGTTACTGTGCGGTGCTGGGGATGGGTATCTTACCTGTGTCCATGTTACTGTGCGGTGCTGGGGATGGGTATCTTACCTGTGTCCATGTTACTGTGCGGTGCTGGGGATGGGTATCTTACCTGTGTCCATGTTACTGTGCGGTGCTGGGGATGGGTATCTTACCTGTGTCCATGTTACTGTGCGGTGCTGGTGATGGGTATCTTACCTGTGTCCATCATGTTACTGTGTGGTGCTGGTGATGGGTATCTTACCTGTGTCCATCATGTTACTGTGCGGTGCTGGTGATGGGTATCTTACCTGTGTCCATGTTACTGTGCAGTGCTGGTGATGGGTATCTTACCTGTGTCCATCATGTTACTGTGCGGCGCTGGTGATGGGTATCTTACCTGTGTCCATCATGTTACTGTGCGGTGCTGGTGATGGGTATCTTACCTGTGTCCATCATGTTACTGTGCGGTGCTGGTGATGGGTATCTTACCTGTGTCCATCATGTTACTGTGCGGTGCTGGGGATGGGTATCTTACCTGTGTCCATCATGTTACGGTGCTGGGGATGGGTATCTTACCTGTATCCATCATGTTACTGTGCGGTGCTGGGGATGGGTATCTTACCTGTGTCCATGTTACTGTGCGGTGCTGGTGATGGGTATCTTACCTGTGTCCATCATGTTACTGTGCGGTGCTGGGGATGGGTATCTTACCTGTGTCCATCATGTTACTGTGCGGTGCTGGGGATGGGTATCTTACCTGTGTCCATGTTACTGTGCGGCGCTGGGGATGGGTATCTTACCTGTGTCCATGTTACTGTGCGGTGCTGATGATGGGTATCTTACCTGTGTCCATCATGTTACTGTGCGGTGCTGGGGATGGGTATCTTACCTGTGTCCATGTTACTGTGCAGTGCTGGGGATGGGTATCTTACCTGTGTCCATCATGTTACTGTGTGGTGCTGGTGATGGGTATCTTACCTGTGTCCATCTTACTGTGCGGTGCTGGGGATGGGTATCTTACCTGTGTCCATCATGTTACTGTGCGGTGCTGGGGATGGGTATCTTACCTGTGTCCATCATGTTACTGTGCGGTGCTGGTGATGGGTATCTTACCTGTGTCCATGTTTCTGTGCGGTGCTGGGGATGGGTATCTTACCTGTGTCCATCATGTTACTGTGCGGTGCTGGGGATGGGTATCATACCTGTGTCCATCATGTTACTGTGCGGTGCTGGGGATGGGTATCATACCTGTGTCCATGTTACTGTGCGGTGCTGGGGATGGGTATCTTACCTGTGTCCATGTTACTGTGCGGTGCTGGTGATGGGTATCTTACCTGTGTCCATGTTACTGTGCAGTGCTGGGGATGGGTATCTTACCTGTATCCATCATGTTACTGTGCGGTGCTGGGGATGGGTATCTTACCTGTGTCCATGTTACTGTGCGGTGCTGGGGATGGGTATCATACCTGTGTCCATGTTACTGTGCGGTGCTGGGGATGGGTATCTTACCTGTGTCCATGTTACTGTGCGGTGCTGGGGATGGGTATCTTACCTGTGTCCATGTTACTGTGCGGTGCTGGGGATGGGTATCTTACCTGTGTCCATCATGTTACTGTGCGGTGCTGGTGATGGGTATCTTACCTGTGTCCATCATGTTACTGTGCGGTGCTGGTGATTGGTATCTTACCTGTGTCCATGTTACTGTGCAGTGCTGGTGATGGGTATCTTACCTGTGTCCATCATGTTACTGTGCGGTGCTGGTGATGGGTATCTTACCTGTGTCCATGTTACTGTGCGGTGCTGGGGATGGGTATCTTACCTGTGTCCATGTTACTGTGCGGTGCTGGTGATGGGTATCTTACCTGTGTCCATCATGTTACTGTGCGGCGCTGGTGATGGGTATCTTACCTGTGTCCATCATGTTACTGTGCGGTGCTGGTGATGGGTATCTTACCTGTGTCCATCATGTTACTGTGCGGTGCTGGTGATGGGTATCTTACCTGTGTCCATCATGTTACTGTGCGGTGCTGGGGATGGGTATCATACCTGTGTCCATGTTACTGTGCGGTGCTGGGGATGGGTATCTTACCTGTGTCCATGTTACTGTGCGGTGCTGGGGATGGGTATCTTACCTGTGTCCATGTTACTGTGCGGTGCTGGGGATGGGTATCTTACCTGTGTCCATGTTACTGTGCGGTGCTGGGGATGGGTATCTTACCTGTGTCCATGTTACTGTGCGGTGCTGGTGATGGGTATCTTACCTGTGTCCATCATGTTACTGTGTGGTGCTGGTGATGGGTATCTTACCTGTGTCCATCATGTTACTGTGCGGTGCTGGTGATGGGTATCTTACCTGTGTCCATGTTACTGTGCAGTGCTGGTGATGGGTATCTTACCTGTGTCCATCATGTTACTGTGCGGCGCTGGTGATGGGTATCTTACCTGTGTCCATCATGTTACTGTGCGGTGCTGGTGATGGGTATCTTACCTGTGTCCATCATGTTACTGTGCGGTGCTGGTGATGGGTATCTTACCTGTGTCCATCATGTTACTGTGCGGTGCTGGGGATGGGTATCTTACCTGTGTCCATCATGTTACGGTGCTGGGGATGGGTATCTTACCTGTATCCATCATGTTACTGTGCGGTGCTGGGGATGGGTATCTTACCTGTGTCCATGTTACTGTGCGGTGCTGGTGATGGGTATCTTACCTGTGTCCATCATGTTACTGTGCGGTGCTGGGGATGGGTATCTTACCTGTGTCCATCATGTTACTGTGCGGTGCTGGGGATGGGTATCTTACCTGTGTCCATGTTACTGTGCGGCGCTGGGGATGGGTATCTTACCTGTGTCCATGTTACTGTGCGGTGCTGATGATGGGTATCTTACCTGTGTCCATCATGTTACTGTGCGGTGCTGGGGATGGGTATCTTACCTGTGTCCATGTTACTGTGCAGTGCTGGGGATGGGTATCTTACCTGTATCCATCATGTTACTGTGCGGTGCTGGGGATGGGTATCTTACCTGTGTCCATCATGTTACTGTGCGGTGCTGGGGATGGGTATCTTACCTGTGTCCATCATGTTACTGTGCAGTGCTGGGGATGGGTATCTTACCTGTATCCATCATGTTACTGTGCGGTGCTGGGGATGGGTATCTTACCTGTGTCCATGTTACTGTGCGGTGCTGGGGATGGGTATCTTACCTGTGTCCATCATGCTACTGTGCAGTGCTGGGGATGGGTATCTTACCTGTGTTCATGTTACTGTGCGGTGCTGGGGATGGGTATCTTACCTGTGTCCATCATGTTACTGTGCAGTGCTGGGGATGGGTATCTTACCTGTGTCCATCATGTTACTGTGCAGTGCTGGTGATGGGTATCTTACCTGTGTCCATCATGTTACTGTGCAGTGCTGGGGATGGGTATCTTACCTGTGTCCATCATGTTACTGTGCAGTGCTGGGGATGGGTATCTTACCTGTGTCCTTGTTACTGTGCGGTGCTGGTGATGGGTATCTTACCTGTATCCATCATGTTACTGTGCGGTGCTGGGGATGGGTATCTTACCTGTGTCCTTGTTACTGTGCGGTGCTGGGGATGGGTATCTTACCTGTGTCCATCATGTTACTGTGCGGTGCTGGTGATGGGTATCTTACCTGTGTCCATCATGTTACTGTGCGGTGCTTGTGATGGGTATCTTACCTGTGTCCATCATGTTACTGTGCGGTGCTGATGATGGGTATCTTACCTGTGTCCATCATGTTACTGTGCAGTGCTGGGGATGGGTATCTTACCTGTGTCCATCATGTTACTGTGCGGTGCTGGTGATGGGTATCTTACCTGTATCCATCATGTTACTGTGCGGTGCTGGTGATGGGTATCTTACCTGTATCCATCATGTTACTGTGCGGTGCTGGGGATGGGTATCTTACCTGTGTCCATCATGTTACTGTGCAGTGCTGGGGATGGGTATCTTACCTGTATGCATCATGTTGCGGTGCTGGTGATGCACATTGCCAGTTTTTAAGGGTTTCAAATGACTTAGAATGCTCAAAAGACGCAACAATTCCGGTTTTGTTCAAAATATAATACTCGCTTGTATTCTCCATACTTTTAGAATACATGTTCTGGGTGTTTATTTTAGCTGCACCAGTGTGTATTTATTTTAAAATATGGGCCTCACTCTGGCTGTTCCTATAACCATGATAAAGCAATATTAATCTCTCCTCGTTGCCTCAGTCTCCTTCACTCCTGTCTGTCGAGACCAGCAGAGAGAAAATGAATATATAGTTTGTTGATGTATAATGGCTGGAAGTGCGACCCACATCAATTTCAAATCCTCCCTGTGATTTCTGGGTGCACAGATCTTTCATTCTAATCATATCTTTTTCTGTGCCTTTCATTTAGGAACAGGCGCCAGTGCCCGTGTACCACCCGACCCCGAGTCAGACCCGACTAGCAACGCAGTTGACTGAAGAGGAACAGATCAGAATAGCGCAGAGAATTGGCCTCATACAGCACCTGCCGAAAGGAGTGTATGATCCTGGAAGAGACGGGTCAGAGAAAAAGATCCGGGAGTGAGTTATTACAGATGCTGCTCACCTTCCAGCAGGGGTGGGACATTGTGGACAAGGGGGAGGAAATTGAGTGGTTAGGAGCAAGGCGACCCGATACAGGGCTCTCCCCACCCCTTCTCTCAATATAGACAGTGTGACAGGGGGAGGATTGTGTCGGTGTGGGTTTGCATGTTTCGTTCTGTGTTGGGAGTGTATGTTTTGCGCTTCATTTTGAGGGGGAGAAGGGTGTCATTCAGTAGGGGTTGCTCCAAGTCAAATGGAGGTGTGTTTGTTGTTTAGCTCAGTTTGATGCCGTGTGGTTCTGTATCTTTTAGATAATTAGTCCTTATCTCTGCTGTTCACATTCATTACTTAAGTCTGGGGGGCGTGAGATTTTCGGGGGGGCGGTGGGAGGCCGCGGCGGTTAGAGGCCCCTCGCTTTCCCGAAGACTTTTAAATTAAAAGCTGGGGATCGCACAAGGCCTTTGTAACCTTAACTTTCCAGCGACGTGTCAAATGACGCCGCAGGGTCATGTTACGTCGTGTTGCCATGACACATGACCCTCACAGCGTCATTTGACGCCGGAGCCGAGCAGGCAGGGAGAAGTTTGCGCACCCCTGAGTTAAATAACCTGTACACCCAACATTTAACATTCTCCTGCTTCAGTGCCTTTAACCCAAGGCCTGGCTTACCTTTGTGTGTGTAATAGGAGGGGAGAATCAGGTGAAGCAACTTGGGATGCCCCTAAACGCAGGGGTCTATGCAAAAAACAATAGAGCAGGGTGCTAAAGGCAGGAAAACCTGGTCAAGGCAAAGCAATATGTAGGAAAAAGCCAAGCTCACCAAAGATCAGAAAAAATCAAAATATGGCAAAAAGGTATTTTAATTACTAAAGAGTCAAAAGTTGCATCCGTGGACTCTAGTCATTAAATTACCTTTTTCTTTTTTTTCTGATGATTGGTGGGCTTGGCTCCTTTCTACATATTATCGTTGTGTACTCCAGAGGTGCCCAAATCCAGTCATCAAGCCCCACCAACATGTCAGGTTTCAGGATATGTTGGCTTCAGCACAGGTGGCTCAGTCTTTGATTGAGCCACCTGTGCTGAAGCTGGGATATCCTGCGGGGGGCGTGAGGACTGGAGTTGAGCACCCCGTATGTACCCATTACTGCACATTGTTTTATAGACGTGTCCCTACCCAAAACATTTTGCAATCTCCCCTCTGTTTCCAAAACACTGAGGGGCAGAGACTGCAAGTTACAGCAAACCTTGTATACAGCGTGAAATAACCCTTTGCTCTGTCTCCAGGTGCGTGATCTGTATGATGGACTTTGTTTACGGTGACCCCATACGATTCCTGCCCTGCATGCACATTTACCATATGGATTGTATAGATGACTGGCTAATGAGGTCCTTCACTTGTCCTTCCTGCATGGAGCCAGTGGATGCAGCGCTGCTCTCATCATACGAGACTTAACCGGGCCCACAGGGGTCCCGCCTCGGCACCTCGCAAAATCCATGGGTTCTAAGGGTTCCGTTCCCTTTGTCTCTGAGCCCAAAGAGCCACAGATTGGGGATTAGGACAATGCACAAAGATCCTAGTACCTCCTTATCTGGCAATCTAGAAAATAAACCGAATATTTTAACTTGGAAGGAAACATAGGAACTTTTGACCCAGAGTAAAAAGCAGCAAATGATGTTCACGGGGGAAACCCAGCCATTAACCCTTCGAAATTAGACATGGTGCAGTGTACATTTCTACTATTCAAGGAGAGTGACCTGTGGATAAAAGGCCTCACTACCAGGACTGCTGTGTTGATGATCTCTCTAACCTACAGACACCACCTCCCCCATCTCTTGGGTAGTGGTGTCTGTTTGGTGGATGGGTAGGGGTCCGTGCCTATAGTTGTAGGATGGAGAAACGAGCATCGCTGGGGGAAATTTCTTCATGGAGAAGGGATTGGAAGATTATACTCGGCACTACTGTAACCTGTAGCATGTTCTCTTATTTTTTTTATTTTTTCCCTCCACGTGGCGATTCAGGACCGGAGCTGCTGCTAAAAGCACACGGTTTGCGGTCTGTCTTGCTTTTCCAGTACATGACGATGGACCAGTTGATAATGTGATGTCTGCGGAAGATTAGACTTTCTCCTTCCTAAGCGAAACCATTCGCCCCTCGTCTCTCCCAGACGCGCTGACTTTTGGGTCAAAGCTCCTCAGTGCAGAAGGAATTTGGGGAATTGCAGAGCAGAGAACTGCAGCCTCTGGAGAGGTTAAAAGCGACATTTTAGAAAACTGGCACAAAAGTAGTGTTAACACCTTCCCTGCCAGAGAGACCAGCTGCTCATTGCTGAGCAGTGGGTTTCTGGGCCCGTCTTATAGCGGAGGGCTTCTTTGCACCTTTTTTTTATTTTTATTATTTTGCTTTCCATTGGAAATGAAATTCATGGCCTTGGGTGTCCTTAAACTGAACATTGTTGTGGCCGGCCGGGCTCTATATTGTGTATAACGTGTGGTCAGAGTGCTTCGTTGTGTTTGCAGATCAAATCAAGCAGAGTTTCAATGTGATCTATTGGCAAAACATGAACTGTTGTAAAATTGTGTATTCAAAGTGCAGGAACACAAAGGTTGCATATCTTGTGTTTTTAACCCCGTTGGTGCCAGATGGGTCAACAAAACACAGTGTTGCCTTCTCTGGCACTGATTGGGTTTACCATAATTTTATCTCATTTTGTTTGTTTATCACTACAGGTGTGTGTGTGTTTTTTTGTTTTGTTTAAATGGAAACTATATGTTCATTAACCCTTCTGCTAGCTCAGTACCAAATTAAAGCTGCGTATTCCTGAAGTTTAAAACCCTGATTTGGATGTGTTTAAAAATGCAGATGCCACCAGACTATTTATAACTCCAGACGGGACACCCACTGCTTTCAGGGATACCCAAACCATATGCACGCAATCTTCACAATGACTTTACCTGACCTGGCAAAGGAATGGAATGTTCTTGGTTTATTCCAAAACCATGGTCTGGGGTGTGGTCTCCTCAGATTTGGGGGGGGGGGGGGGGGTTCTCATCCTAAATATTTCATATTTTTAATACAGGCAGGTTCAGCAACTGGACCAATGCTGTACTTAAAGTGGAAATGTAAATGGAAGAGGGGTTGTACCAATAAATAGTTATCACCTGGCCTGTCTGATTTTAATCTGACCCCTTAACAATTCATAGCAGGCAGGAGAGGGAATCGATAAGGAGAGCGGGCAACAGAAGGCTAGGAACACGTTTTAAAAAAAATAGGTCGAGCGGGCCCAGGTATGAGTGGGAGGAGGTACTGCACGATGCAGTTCCCCATGTTTATTTTTAAGGAATTCTTCCTTATACTTTGTTCTCGTCTGGTTTTTTTTTTTTTTCCTGGCTTGTTTTTAACTGTATTTTATTCTTATGATAGGTTAATTTGAGCCAAAGTTAATATTTCTGCAAAGCCCCTCTTATTGACATCTGTAATAACCCTTAAGAAATTGAGAAGATAACAAGACAGGTTTTTTTTTTTTTTCCTGATGAGCGCTTTTGTAATCTGCATGGAAAACGGTTCTGTGCTGCCTGGTGGAGCAGAAAAAGGGAGGCTAGATCCATCGTAGGAGTTTCCATGTGCACCCTTTACTGCAGGAATTGGGCCTGTTTTGTTAAATAAAATGAAACTAAAATAATTTTTTTTAAACGGCTAGCGGGGGGAAAACTAACAAGGTTGGTAACCTACTTCTAAGGGCTTCACATGGATACGTTGTATTGGGGGAACTATGCCTTTAACCCTGTGAGTGCCCTAGGTACTCATGATCATGTAGTGGAAATCCTCCCATGGGGAGGGATGATGCGGTGCACAGCAACAAAGGGATGGTAGACTGGATCGCATTGAAAAAAAGGTATTGTTCAGTCTACCATCCCTTTGTTGCTGTGCACCGCGTCATCCCTCCCCCATGGGAGGACTTCCGCTATTGTTCCTGGCGAAAGCAGAGTGCAGGCGGATTTCGGAGCAGTGATGATCAAGGAGGTCCTGAGTAATACCCCCTCAGATCACACACTCACTTGTTTACGGACTTATGCTCATACTATGGGAGATTTCACACAGATACCCTTAGGTGGAGGTGTTTGCCATTTCCATGCGACTACATTACCACCCCCCATGGTGTTCTTTTTAGGGTGTGTGTGTTTCTCCTTCATATGAGTTTAACCCTTTCATGATTCATGGACACTTAAAGAATATGGAATTGTTTCTAAATGACCCAATTGAAAAATGTGAGCAATCAAATACATGGAATTTGTACCCTGTACATCTGTGCGTTCTGAGCGCTGTTGTGTGGACCTGTTCCAGTTCTCTATATAACTCGTGATTGCTCCGTCACTGACGCAACGGGAGTCCTCCGTTCCTCTTCCTGTTAGATCGCGTTTCCAGCGCTGCACGCGATCTTATAAAAAACGTGCAATTAGCTTGATGCGGCCCCTGGAATACCAAACCCCATGACATAGCTACTCTGTCAGGGGTGGCCAACCCCAGTCCTCAAGGATAACAAATACTATCTTGGTATGGGGGATTGCTGCTTTCATTCCTCACCCCCTCCCCCATTGTGTACAGTAGTGAGTTGTATGCTGCTCTGTGAAGGATTAACACCCCACCCCCAAATTAGGCATCACCATGGAGACGGGGGCATTTATGCAATACTTAAATATTGTATGGCATTTGTTTGTCAATTTGTACTTTCATTTTTAGTCTCCATTAAATGTGATATTAAACCTAAACCAAATGAAGTGACGGCTTTGCCATCTTAGAAATGGCATCTTCCCGTAATCTTAGTGGTACAGATCCGCATGAGGTGGATATTTTTACATGCATTTTAATAATGGAGGCCAGAGACACTGTCTGGGTGAGAGTGGGGACAAGTGTCCTGGGACCGGCCAGTGGATCATTAACTTGGCCCCTGGGGAAGCTGTTGGGAAGCCTGATAGACCATCGTCTGTCCCCAAATTTGTATAGGCGTCTTTTTTTATTTTTAAACAAATATGGGACTTCCTTTTTACTCCCTGGCGGATCCCTGATGGCTGAAATAAGAGGCCTACACCTGTGCGGTGGGGTTGGAACATGCAGGCTATTGCTTTTTCGTTGGTTATTTTTAATCATTGAGCTCACACTGCTCAATACTTCAATGTGTTTGATTTTATTTTATTTTTTGTGGTCTGAATTGCCCTTTTGAGACAACTAAAATAATTACACACCCCATAAACGTGCCCGTTACCTGCTCCACTCTAAGAGCTAAATCAGAGCACAGTGTTGGGGTAATAGGAGCAAATTACAAATGATGGTTATATTGGAAACGTGCGTGGGCGTTCACCCGGACAGAAATGGGCACTGTTTGTGCAGATTAAAAACTGGTAGCATGTTCATCTATCAAAAATACATCACCCTCCTGTTATTTACTCACCGTTGCCTAGCAACCCAGGGAGTAAGTTTGAGCCCCAGAATTCCCCTGCCTTACTGGCCCATCACTTCCTGTCTGAGTGTATATACATATAAAAACATATGGCTATGCTCCATCCTGATGAAGGTACCATAGTAGAGGACAGAAACGTGGGTGTTCAGTTTGGATTACAATACTAACCCAAAATACCCCCAACCCCAGTTTGGGGCGCTGCTTTACAATATAACCAAAAGTGGAGGATTCCTTACACCAGAGGCTCTCAACTGCTGTCCTCAAGACCCCTACCCAACAGGTCAGGTTTTCCTAGCTTCAGCACAGGTGGCTGTCGGAGAGGGGGGGGGGACTGGTTGAGCACCCCTGCCTTACACTACAGCCCATCTGTAATATAGATCTATGCTGACACCCCTAGTCCAGGCCACAGATTGTGTTGATACTTTGCTAGGAATTATAGAGTTGATCAAAAGGATTGTATTTTGTCATGAATGCAGAGCTGCTACAGCCAGCTGTTTATACCCAGTGTGTGGCTTTCATTGCGTATACATATTACATGGTCTGCTTTACTGCTGCCAGGTTATAATTCCTGGAATCATTAATACATATGAACAGGTAGTGAAAAATTAATCCTATTGCTCAGTGATGTTGGAACAGTGTACCACGGAGGATCAACAACACAAATTCAATAATTGACGAAGGAAAAATCAAGTTTTTAATGGAAGTAAGACAATAATTTGAAATGCACTGTAGCAAGTGCTTCTGTTTCATCCCCCTACATGGCAGAATAATGTGTCCTGGGCCACACTCAGCCCACACATGCTGATTGTGTCATTCCTTCTAATACAATGAGGAGTCGGCTTGCAATTGGACAAAAGACTGGTACTGATTTTGTTGCTGTATAAAAGAACAGCATGAAGAAGAAAGGGTACTGGTGCCAGTGGGATTCAAAACACATCTGCAGCCTGTGTGAGATGTGCAGGTTTTCACGTGGTTTATTCTGAATGAAATAAGGATATCCCCATCATTTTTGTGTGCAATAGCGTTTAGCGTCTATTCCATTCTGACATAGAAAGGGGATCTCTGCCGAAGCGGTTTTCCTTTTCTATGCTCTTAGCAACTGAAACCAGGGTATCTTATTTCAACCTCCTCACCCTTGGTGTGTTCCCCCTCCGATGAGTGTCTGCGAAGCAGAGCTGTGGGCTCAGTTCCTGACTCGCATGAAGTAAAGGAATACATGGGGCATACATGGTAAGGCTGAAAGCCCCGTTTTCTCCTGCATCTCTTAAAGAAGGGGTGGCTGACTCGCCCTCAACGGCCATCCCCTCAGGTTTTCAGGATAACCCTGCTTCAGCACCAGGTGGCTGTTGAAGACTGAGCCACCAGTGCTGAAGCAGGGCTATCCTGAAAACCTGACCTGTTGGTGGCCCTTGAGGTCTGGAGTTTGCTGCCCCTGTCTTTAAAATGTAACCAATAAAAGCAGCTGGGAAGTTGAAGACATCCTTTTCTATATGTAAATCAAATGTGTACATGCAGATACTAAAGGTGTTTCTTGTTTGTTTTTTAATATAAGAAATGTATTATACCTGTTACATACAGTAATCGCCTTGCAATGCTCTGTTGGCCTCTCTAGAAAAAAGGGGTAAATAATGTATTCTTTATTCTAGGAGCTGGTAACATACACACACTTATGTTCTAATACTATGCATACCAGGATGTTTTTTGTTACTTTTATTTGATGTTATTTTGCCATTCTCCCTGATGGACTGCTCTCCATAGTCCTGTGAGCATACCCTTTTTTACACCAGAGGTGGCCAACTCCAGTCCACAAGGGCCACCAACAGGTCAGGTTTTCAGGATATTGACTGAGCCATCTGTGCTGAAGAGGGGATATCCTTAAAACCTGACCTGTTGGTAGCCCTCGGACTGGAGTGGGACTCCCCCGATTTACATGCTGCATAACATCTTTCGTTAGCTAGTTAGTGCATTTATTGACCTGTTTACAGTCGCCGGCTCTAGACTTTAGTATTTGCAGCATTTATAAATAACAGTGACGATTAAGGAAACCAGGTTTTATGCAACTGACCCACTGTCCTGCCCTACACTTGCAGATTGTCGTGGTGTGAAGAGACGGTGTATATTTCCCATTTTAGCGGTTTCCTTACACTATTAACTGGCAATCCCAGTGCATTTCAATGTAAGCATGTTTTAAAGATATGAGCAGTCGTACATGTAACTATATATTATAAATTATTCAGGATGTTAAAAGGATATAAACCGCGTGGCTAACATCATGTTTTCTTTATCCATATATGTGTTTTCATATACCAAAATTAAAAGCTCAACTGCACGCACTTCCAGAAGTGAAGGGACTTGCACTTCTTATTTCCAAAGTTCGACATCTACCATGTAAATCCTTTTTTTTTTTTTTATGCTCAGTCCGTGAAGGGTTAAAGTTGACTGCCAGTAAAACGAAGTTCATTATTATTTGGCTTCCCGAGATTGCTTTAAAATGCAGGATCATTTTATTTGAAATCCAGACTGCAAAGGCCATTGATTTTTTTTTTAACAGAATTGGGGGTTTCTGGGGCTGAATCTGACCATGTTTAGTTTCTAGGACCCCTGGTGCCCGTGTTTCTGCTCCCACTAGGGAAATCAAAATTGCTGCCAAGTCTCATGGGTCCTACTGGCAAAAAGCAAGCCGCAACGTGATTGGTTGCGGCTGCCTCTTCGACAGCCATTTAAATTCCCCGGGGGAACATCGATAAAGTTCACACATTGCTACAGCAGACCCGTGTTCTTAAACTTTAAGTGGTGCCGACCCACTTGAAGTTCTTTTTGCAAACACAGTTGCATCCTATATAGATTAGAATGACATTGTGTCCCTTTGCAACGTTCTGCATTTTACAATTATTGTCGCGCTCTCCATTGTGTCTCGCTGTTTTTATTCATATTTGCACAAATTATATAAGCAATACCTGTATCTTTTATTTATGGGCTCCTGTGTAAATAGGTATTAAAAATGACAACACCGTGTTTGTGACTTGTCTGCGGATTTATTTCAATTCAAAGTATTATTTCAATCGTACAGACCTGAGGCATTCATCTAGAATGGGGGGGTAGGGGAAGAGGATCACCAACTAGTCCTCAAGGGCCACCAACAGGTCAGGTTTTCAGGGCATCCCTGCTTCAGCACAGGTGGCTGTCTGATTGGGCCACCTGTGCTGAAGCAGGGATCGCCTGAAAACCTGACCTGTTGGTGGCCCTTGAGGACTGGAGTTGGCCACCCATGATCTAGAAGGCATTGTACCAGCCATGTTATTTTCCACATGCACATGGAGTATTCTGATGGGCTGAGGGATTTCTAATAGGTGCAATAATACATGGTTGCCCTTCCCCACATTCCTATACCAGCTGGGGTACTTCTTTATTTTTCCAAACAGTATTTCTCAGCTCCGATTCACTTTGCTCAGCTCTAGCTAGAATCATCCTGATGATAATGCACACAAGGTGGGTGCCACTATTGTCCCTGCTTGAAAGTTCTCTCTGCAATGTGTTGTATGCCCACCTGGCAGCGAGGGGGGAAAGTGGACATTGCTGTCCTTATCTTCTGCCTTTCATTGTATGTGGCACGCACACAATGATGCAAAATCTAAACATCACACAACTGCTTCGTCTCTTTCATTCGAAAGGAACAGTGTTTTTTTACTTTGAACAAATACAAAAATACAGACAGATTTGTCATTATGAAACATACTCTAGTTTCATACAAATAATTAAAAAGCTTCTTATAAAGCATGTGTCTGGACATTTGCTTTGGCAACGTTAATCCCTGTCTGAGCAGGCAAAGGATCTTTAAAATCAACGTACAACATACATGTACTACTCGTTCCTGATTCTTACGGGCTGGTGAATCAGAGCGTCTGATTGGATGGGGAGCTGATCCGTTTATGCCGCTATTTGCGTGTTACGGTTAGCCAGCCTGTAGAATTTCTTGGGGGCTTCTGAAAGCAGCAGACCAAGCAATATCTTTTTTTTTTTTTAAATCAGTTTTATGAGAAAATACTTGTAGCATTTAAAATAAAAATGTCTTAAAGTTTTTTTTTTTTTTTAAATGTTTCTAATGTAGGAAGCATTTCCAAAGTGACAGCCCCTTCCCCTTCTGATAGGCTCTTGCTCTTGAACCCCGCCCTCTCTAGCAGTGCACCAATTGAATCTTGTAACTGCCTAGTCATATTGCTGGACTACATTACCCACAATGCTGTGCAAGAACTGAATTAAATAACCCGAGCAAGCGATCGATTACAGGAGAACTTATTGATCTGCAACTTAGCTAATCACTTGTCCGTGTGCAGATTGTATTGATGCATATATTGAATGGGGGAAAAATAAAAAATATATATATATATATATATATATTTAAAAACAAATTTTAAACGGCAGCTTGAATGGGGAAGTGTTTTGTCCTATCGGGTGTTTTATTTACTCTTAGGCTGCAAACCCGCTGGGGCGCGCGGCCGCGAACCACCAGACTCTTGTCCGAATTGTCCCTGCCCCCGCTGCCTCCTTCCGGCAGGGCTGACTACGTACTGTGACGCGTCAGCCGGCCGATGCTGCAAGAATCTAGTGATTTTCGGCGTTGACGCGTCACGTGGAACGCGAGTCAGCCAATGGGGAGGAGGGGAGGGAAGGAGCTAGGTGGGAGGCGCCTTGGGCGGGGAGCAGGGAAGGAGCTGCGGGTTATTAAAGTGTGTGTGTGTGTGTATGGCACCGCGATCAGAGCCCACCACCCTCCCTCCCACTCCCGCCCCGGCTCCCTACAGACCGCATATCGCGGTCTGTGTCTGTCAGCGCCCCGCCTGTCTGCAGTGCGGGCGCGCTGACTGAGGGAGCGGGGCCTTAGCCTTAGAGAGTAAAACGTAAATAAAGAGCCCAAATGTAAATAATAAATTACAAATACTAATAGATGTCAGATTTGGGTAAAACAAAGTATCTATCTCCCAGGTGACACCCATAAACCTGTTACTGGAATTATACAAAAAGTGCAGTGTTACAGACAGCACTCCTAAGTAGAATATAGTGTGCTATAATGATCGGTGCATGGGAGCAATAGGAGGGACCCTTAACTCTCCCAAATCTATAAAACAACAAAGGTAATGTCCCCAGCACTCTTGAGAATAAACTGAAAAAACACTGGAATATGCCAAAAAAAATAGATTGTATTGTAATGGAAATGTACAATAAAGGATATAAATATATACACATACATAGATTTTCCCTAGGTCAGTGTCAATATCCTATGTATGTGTATATATCCTTTATTGTACATTTCCATTACAATACAATCTATTTTTTTGGCATATTCCAGTGTTTTTTCAGTTTATTCTCAAGAGTGCTGGGGACATTACCTTTGTTCTCTGTTACTGGAATTAGTTCACGTGGTCCTAGGAGGGATTGTCCCTTAAGATCATGTTGTGTTATGAGGTTTCACACCTGTACTCCCCATGCAGCCTCAATACCCTGCACATACACCACCTGCAGTCCGGCCACTGTCTCGTGCAGCCTGTCCCAGAGGCTTACACAACAAACGGTGGGAAACCAGCACAGATCAAAGATTTGGAGTCTAGGAAGCTCCTGTCAGGGGATCTAGCAGCACAACATAGTGTTCCGACTGGCAATGATCTCTGAAGTGGGTGGTCACGCTGCTTTTTTGTGGTCTTATACAAGACTCAAAAAGGAGAAGATGACACTGCAAACACCACATGTGTTCATTCTTCACGTGCCAAAAATCACATCAATAAAAATAAGTGTACCTGATATATAAAGGATGTTCACTCCCATGTGGATCTTCTTCAGTAAATTGTGATCCGGTGCAACCCAGCCATCAATCAAAGATCAGCATCCAACAAAGAAGGAACCAGCCCTCAAAATCCAATAGTGAAATGCGTGTTTATTCGGACAAATGTACAAACCAGATTAGGCTTTTTATTTTTTTCATGGGAATAAGAAAACACTTCCAGTGACAATCGCCAATCCGACCACCAAACCCCCCCCCCCCCCCCAAAAAAAAAAATCCATCTCATAGTTTTGCCCTTACAGGAGCATGGAAGACGGCCCAACACACCGACGTGCGTTTGACTCCAAACCTGCACTCTGTCAAATCTTTGTCCAAATAAACACGCGTTTTACCAAAGGATCGTGAGTGCCACGGCGCTCGTTTCTTCTATGTTGGTTGCTCATCTTATGCAAGACACCTTGGGCCACATTTTGTAAGTGGTGCTAAGGGCAAAGTTACCTCATGGCCCCATTACAGGTAACATGCCTTATTGCTTAGCAGCACTTAGCCGGGTCTACCTGTGCCTGTAACATTGCACGCACCTGCGCCGTGCTCTAGTAAAGGTGCAGTCCCATTACACGAATCTACAGTAGAGATGCAAAAAACATGAAGACACTCGGATATATAACAACATCTCTCATATCTACCACAAATGTCACAATTGATGAAATGTCACCAAACGTTTCAAGTTTATTCCTAAAAGTCTGACTGAAAAGCAACAAAACATATTGCTGTATTTACGGTTTTGATTATGGGCGAATTAGGAGCTCAGACCCAACGTATCCTGCAGCCAGTGCTTCTTCCAAAAGTCACTTCCAGAAAACTCCAGATGGCGGACATTTTTTAAGAGTTCCTGGCAATATTTTGTTGCCGTTAATATTTCTCTGCCGTAGAATGAAGTGAATGATTTTAAATGAGATAGCTGGAGGCTGACTCAATAAGCGGGACTGCGTCTTTAACGCCGTTCAGGGCTGTGGATCTCCGGACACCACTTGTCCCATAGCATTGAAGCTATATAATTATATATTGTATAATTATTTGAATTACCTGCCTAACATTAACGCTCTGTGTCCGTCCTGACAATTCTTCCCTCCTCGTTTCCCATTTCAAGGTTCCACACACCGTTTTCTTTCTCCCCCTCGGTGTAAAATAAATAAGGACCGCGATTTCTGATGTCCACTTCGGGTTGGTGAGGAGTCAGCAGCCGGCAGGGGGCACGCCGTTCTCCGGGGGGGATTTGGCTTGAAGCAAAGCAGCCTGAATCCTGAAATGTGTGCGGGATTCCATGGAGTAATTCTTGTAGTTGTTTCTAGGAGAGAAATATCACCAGGAGTTTGCTACACGTATATGTGGAGATTAACCCTTTCATTGGTAGAAGAGCTGTCGTCCCCCCTGAGCCCCTCCCAATGTAATTAAAGGGACACCGAGTGTGCCTGCACATATACTTATTTACAATATATCTTCCTCGCACAAGGGACAAAGTATGTCAAGGTCAAAATTACACTTCAATGTAGATATATTGTAGCAGAAAGAGTGTGATCGAGTTTCTGGTAAATGTGATCTGATCTCTGGTTTCTGGTAAATAATCTGACCTCTTGGTTCTGGTGAGTGTGATCTGACCTCTGGTGCGTGTGGTCTGACCCCTGGGGAGCGTGATCTATATGGTCAGTTTCTACCCATCTGCCCCACTCACTTTGCGCTCTCTAGAAGCTTGGTTGCTTCCTCCCTCTTGTTTAGCTCCAGGTAGAGCAGAGCCTGCTCCAGCAGAGCGTTGGGGATCAGGTAGTGATCATATTTAATCTTCTTCTCACTGGAAAACAGGTAAAGGAGCCACTGTCAGAAACCCATCTACAGTACTTCCTGTATATCAGAGGGAAGAAAGTGCTGACTATCTGCAATGTTACTCATACACTGCTCTGCACACACACATACACTGCACATATACAGACACTGCTCTGCACATATACACATACACTGCTCTGCACATATACACATACACTGCTCTGCACATATACACATACACTGCACATATATACATACACTGCTCTGCACACACACATACACTGCTCTGCACATATACACATACACTGCTCTGCACATATACACATACACTGCTCTGCACATATACACATACACTGCTCTGCACATATACACATACACTGCTCTGCACACATATACATACACTGCTCTGCACACACACATACACTGCACATATACACACACTGCTCTGCACATATACACATTCACTGCTATGCACATATACACATACACTGCTCTGCACACACACACACTGCTCTGCACATTCACACGCTTCTCTACACACACTGCTGTGCAGCACTGAGCCGAGGTTCCCGTTTTCCCCACCGCTCCCAGCCCAGGACCTTACTTCACATGCACGTAGCTGAAGTTCTCCTCTGCCTCGCAGGCTCTGCCCAGATACTTCAGGCACAAACCTTTCAGCAGCTTCACTAGACACTGATCGTCCATCAGAAATTCAGAGGCTGCCGAAAAGGACACAGTGTAATTACTTCCGCTATCCTGGAGAGCGGCGAGCATGAACCAACGCCGACCGCGACTTTACGGCACGCCATGTATCTCATGTGCAGAGCTTTAAGAGATGGAACTCTCTGATTGGCTCAAGCTTCTGTCATGTACTCATCCATAACTAAAGCTCTGACTTTGGCCGCGGACACAGCAGGTGTGCACGCGCCTGTCGGCCAAGTCATCTGTCAGCCACAGCGACGGGGAGACATGGCATACGTGTGACCGTGACGTCACGTGAGCGGCTCGCCCTCATTGGCTGAACCGCGCACGTGACCCGTTTGCTCGAGAATCGCGCGCTCTATGGTCTGCCTCCGACGTCCGGCCTTTTCTTTGCGCCGCGCTTGCATTTGCGCGGAGTATGGACGTGGCCTTAGAATGTTCCATTCATCTACAGTAGAGTTCAGCGCGTTACCTTTTTTTTTTGGGGGGGGGGGGGTCAAACGCATATTTCCTGCAACATTTTCAATTTTAATCTGAAGAATTATGTTTGCCCATCTGTGCAAATTCCCTGGACTGTGATTGTCCTGAACGCCCTAGTTCTGGAAATGGTCTATGTTTACTAAGTGGCGTAATTCTACAAGGCAGGGGAGCTTATTAGTCCTCGGGGTCCTTCCCACCCCCCCCCCCCCCCCCCGCCCCCCCAACAGGTCAGGTTTTCAGGATATCCCTGCTTCAGCACAGACGGCTCAAAGTCGAAGACTGAGTCACCTGTGCGGACGCAGGGATATCCTGAAAACCTGACCTGTTGGGGGAGGGGGTCTTGAGGACTGGAGTTGAACCCCCCTGCTAAAAAGACACTGGAGGAAACCTTACAGACCACACACTTAAACAGCACCATTTAGAAGATATGGCCTTGAATGTGTCACAAATCTCTCCCCCAAAAGAAAGAAAAGCTGCTCACACATAGGGAAACCCCACAACACAGGGGGAATTCTGTATATCAAAACCTCCCGCTGAAGAACTTGGAGATATTCAATGCAAAAAAACAGCACTATATTTATCAAAGAAAGTGATGGGGTTTTGTGGGGGGAGGAGGGACTTTGATAAATACACCCCATAAAGAAACAGACCCCATAATGTCCGATGGGGATTTGACTACAAACTGCTCCACACAGGGACAGTCATTCAGACGTAAAATGTGACGGAATGAACTACGAAAGCCAGCAGCTGACCCCTGGGCGTCCCTGTCTAACACAAGCCCCTTATCCCCCGGCATGCGAGTACACCCCAAAGATGAGAGGCTTGCCTTAAACTACATCACTTGCTACCTGCTGCTCCATCCAGCGCCTCCTCCGCTCGGGTCAGCGTCTCCAACATCCCCTCAGTCAGATCCCGCTGCTTTCCGATCACTGCGTAACCGTTCCAGATATACATCATTTCCTGGGAGAGGGGCAGAGAGGACTCACGTCACGCACCAAGATACGTATTATCCCCAACACTGAGATCACTGCCTTTGGTTCAATCCCACCCTTATCGTGTGTGTGTGGGAGTGTGGGAATGTGTGAGTGTGTGTGTGTGTGTGTGTGTGTGTGTGTGTGTGTGTGTGTGTGTGTGTGTGTGTGTGTGTGTGTGTGTGTGTGTGTGTGTGTGTGTGTGTGTGTGTGTGTGTAAAAAATAAACATCGCTGGGGTCTCAAATATTTAAAAAATATTTAAGGATTTTCATCACAGTTGGGGGGGGGGGGGGAGTACACAGAAAATCGAAGCACTTAAAAATATACATTATTAAAAGAATTGTCTCCAATTCTTATTTCAGTTCATGATTAAGTAAGAATTGTACCACTCTTATAGGAAGAATGAGAGCTATTTTCAAACAGGTCAGAAGTTTGGCGATATTAAACACATGCTGAAAGCGGGCGGCATTGCTCGGGAATTGTAAGAAAACAAAAAATACTGAGATTTATAAATGGATAATTAAATTGTTGTAGTTTCTTAACGAAAAAAAAAAATGTATGTATTTTTATTCTAATCCTGTTAGGTAAACTATAGTTTTGGTTTTTCCATCAGGCGCAAAAACATACACATTTTATTCCCAGTTCCCACTCTGTAGCATCCAACGTAGAGTCCAGCAATGTGCAAAACATACATTTGCTAAATTCTGTCCCGCCACTTACAATACTGCCCAATTTGGTCAAAATCAGTGCAGTTTTGAAAGGTTCAGTCCGCCATCTTGATTCAAAATGGCATCCAATTGTATCCAAAAAATAGACAAAATAGACAAAAACCTGCCGCTTGATCTCAGGAACCATCATGCAAAATGTGATGACAATATCTTAAGAGGCTTTAAATGCGAACAGGCAGAGAGGCAGGCAGAGAGAGAGAGACAGGCACACCCTCGTACCAAGGGCGGCACCGGCAGCGGAACGGGCTTCGGGGGGACATATCGCCGAGATTTCCTGATCGCAAATTTCTCGGTGGGAAGCGATTTCCCGGCTATCTTGAGCTTTAATCCAGGTACCAACCTGAAAAAGAAACCCACATTCTCTACAGTTTTCTTATACAATCAAAAGTATTTGCAGAACGAGTCGCAGATCCTGAGGGGAAAGTGACACACGCCAAGAAAAACAAAAAGGGCCTCTGGTGGTGACTTTAGAAAACTACAGGGTGGCAGCGGAGAATAAATGAAAGTTACTGCACCTCTTGTTTCTTTTTATACTAGGTTTGAAGCAGGGGGTCTCCGGAGATGAACCACATTGATTTCACCTCCGGGGACCCCCTGATTTCCGAGATACATGCATTAGACGGGGCTGCCGGTAGCATCTCCAGCTGGGCACCCGATATTGCAGTTTTAAACGTCTCACGGGCCAATAGGAATCCGTGACATCATCCCTTGCGGCTTCCTATTGGCCTACGTACCACGGGACCATTAAAAATGGATATGAGATACCAGTAGCCTCTTTGCATGCATGTATCTCAGGGAGCAGGGGGTCCCCGGAGCGGAAATCAACGCGGTTCAGCTCCAGCGTCCTCCTGCTTCCAACATATATATTTTTTTAAAGGCAAAGCTCCTATAAAATATACTCATTAATATTCAGCGACGGTTTGTATTTATTCTCTTCCTTAGAACTCGTATTCCTCGCACTGACCTGTTAACAGCCAAAGACAAAATTAAATAAATCTAAAACTCCCATAGCAGATCTCTCTGCAGTAGGGACACTGGCGCACGCGGTGAATATTGGACAACGCAACAATTTTACAATAAGAAATATGCAGATTGTCCATCGATAAAAAATAAAAAAAAACTTAATTTAAAAAGTTTCTGGCCACATAAAATGCGTATACAAAATAAAATAAATCTTACATCCCAGTGACTATAAGGAGGGGAGAGTTTTGCTCAGAACAGGTCTTTTTATGCGAGTTTGCCCCTTTTCTCTAACTCAGCGGTGCGCAAACTGGAAGGCTCGAGATTGTCTGCGGGGGCGCGGGGTTTACAGAGGCCCAGCGCGCTTCCCATACGCACTTATATTAAGTGCCGGGGAAGCGGCGAATGCCTCTGTAAACTGCACTTACCTTGCTCCTGGAGATGCGTTGCCATGGCAATGTGGCGGAGGTCATGTGACGTCACGTTGCCATGGCAAAGTGATGTCATGACGCCGGAGCCAAGGTAAGAGGGGGGGGGGGCGCGAAGAGAGGGGAAGAGCCGGCAGGGGGGCGCAGGGAAAAAAAAATCGCTCCCCTGCTCTAACTATTCTATTCAGTTTCACTCATTTGTATCTTTCTTTCCAAGGAAAAAAAATGTAGAGAAAGAACTCCAGCGACATAAAAAAAGGAACGTTCCACTGCAGTTAGAGCAGGGGTGGCCAACTCCAGCCCTCAAGGGCTACCAACAGGTCAGGTTTTCTGCATATCCCAGCTTCAGCACAGGTGGCTCAATCAGTGGCTCTGTCAAAGACTGAGATTGAGATTGTGCTGAAGCAGGCTCTTCAACTGAGCCACTGATTGAGCCACCTGTGCTGAAGCAGGGATATCCTAAAAAACCTGACCTGTTGGTGGCCCTTGGAGGACTGGAGCTGGCCACCCCCGAGTTCGAGCATAAAACAACATTTACCAAAAAATCCAAAATGGAGGTTTTGCGCTTTAACATAAACGAGATTTGCGCCAGACGCAGAATGCTACCCTGGCAGTTACGCGGTTACAATGTTAACACCTACTTGAAAAGTTTCACTTCGTCGTCCCCGAAGGGTTTATAATCGCCTTCTCCGAACATGCTGAGGTAGGCAGCCTTCATGTACATGTATGTGGCCTGCAATGAGAACGTAGGATGCGGGAGTTGCCATGACGATATACAAGGGAGCGGGTCTGTCGGCGCAGCATATACAGACGTAGCAACGCACAAAATAACGCTGGCCGCAAAAACGTCTGCTACATCTGCATAGCGAAGACGCAAGATTGTGACAGTAACTTTGCTGAGCTTATATTGATCATGATCGTCTCCCAATAAATAATGTCAGAGCTCTTGTTTCTTAGCAAAAATGAAATAAGACAAAATGAACCCTTTCACTGCCAGAGGTCTGCAGTGTTCAGCGCTTTACAATTCGCTGCAGGGGTTAAAATATGGTCTGAACACCCCCACGAAATTGCAGAGGAATGGAACATTCTAACGTTGAAACATTGCATGGTGCAGCTCTGCAGAGCGCCGATTGGTTAAGCTGCCAGTCCGGATTTGCATAAATCTGCATACCTTTGACCATGAGCTCTCCTTGCTCAGCAGGTCGGCGTAGAAGTACGCCATCTTCCACTGCCGCTTGTAGGTGAAGCACCACATCAGCTGCCAGTAACACATATGGTGAAACTGCTTCCAGTTCTGCTGAGCTTCACAACACTCCTCGAACCTGCTGATAGCCTGGGACACAGAGAGAAGATCATCAAGTTCCAAGACCCAGTGAGGAACCCCCAGGACCTGTGCTAGGTGAGGGAGAGTTTTTCCCCCTCCACTGAATCGAACCTGCCTTTCTCAAATTGCAAAAAAACAAGGGAGCTGCCCACGGCTGCCCCCTAGTGGTTGAGAAGTGATTTCCACTTTGTAAAACTTGCATTTTTTTTGTTTACTTTGTATTTTTTGTAGCATTTTTTTTTTACATTTAAACTGAACATTTCGCCTGCAACCGTTTTATTTTTTTTAACAAATAGAATAGTAAATCCCACTTTATTCTGGAAGGAACATGGATTAGTCGGGAGAGTAATAGTGAGGCCTCATTCTGACAAGTCGTGCTTCACTTCCCAACGTGTCCCCCCCTTACTACATTACAGAGGATTTAAAGAGGCAATCCAATGGGCGATTTTTTGGGTGGGAAATTTTTATTTCCACTCCGGGGACCCCCTGCTTCCAGAGAGTGGGGGTGCTAGTAGCTGCACCGCTCGGCTAAGCAGGGTTCACATAATGGCAGCGTTTCAAAACTCTCGTGCCCTGTTGTCCCGTAGGAAGCCGGGTCACCATCATAAGGTTCGGCTTCTTACTGGCCCGCGTGACACGGGAGCTTTAAACTTTGCCGACATCCCGGCGCCCCGCTTCGGAGGTAAGTATCTCAGGAAGCAGGGGGTCCCCGGGATTAAATGAATGTGGTTCAGCTCCAGTAAACCCCCTGCTTCAAACCTATGTTAAAGAAAAAGAATAATTAACACAAATTGCATGGATTGTTCCTTTACAGCACACTTTGTAACATGGGTACTGTATATTGCAGGAATTCCTCACCTTGTCAACGTTGCCTTTTATTTCTTCAATTCTTCCTGCAAAGAACAGGAATATGGCGCCCTGCCAGGGAAATCAAAGTTATCATTGCGTTTTATGTATGACATCTATTTAATTGTATGATAAAATGAAACATTCTCTCTCATTGGTCACCAGATCACAGCAATGGGGTTGAAATACGGTGGAACACGGTATAACAGCGTCGTCATTGTCACGTCACGGAACCCCAATTATCCTACGCGCGTAAAACAGCATTGTTGAGTAGGTCTTTTATGTTTCAGATAAGATATTGCAGTATAATATGTAATAATACCCTTTACGAATGAGGAATTATGCAATTTAAAAAAAAACAGTATTGGGTTTTGAAGAGTAAAATATCCACATTGAAGAAAAAAAACGCACATATTTTGTTTCAAAAACATGGGGGAAGGGTTTGCATCTTTAAAGCGGAAGGTCACCCACGCGTCCGAGGACCTCCCGGTTCAGGAGTGGCGAGCCAGCCATCCACAGGGCGAACTGGCAGTGGTTGTGGAGTCACCATGGTGGCGCTAGTGGCCAATGGAAAGCCAACAACATCATCAGAAGATGACATCGCGCCTTTCTAGTGGTGACCCCGCACAGGGCCGGCATGATGGCGGTGCAGTCGGGTGTCTGTGTACCGAGCCCCGCGATTACAGAGGCCCCGTGCTCTCCCCCACGACAATTCAACCGATTGCCACGGGGCGAGCGCGGGGCCTCTGCAACTCTCTTACCTTCTCCGGTGACATCTCCTGGCATCTCCTCCTACATGGTCCCCTCATCATGGCTCTGCAACGTCCAATGGCGTCGTGTTGCCATAACAACGGGACGTCGTGTGACATCGCGACGCCATGCGGTGCCACGTTGCCATGACATTGGGACGCCTCATGGGTCGCTGCCACGTGATGTCCCGTTGTCATGGCAACGTGACGCTATTTCATGTCACAGAGCCATGATGACTGGTCCGTGCCGGTTGGAGATGTTGGGAGGGGGAGATGCCGCCGGAGAAGGTAAGAGTCGAGGCCCCGCACATGTCTCTGCAACGAGCCCCGCAAACATTCCAGCCGGCCCTGACACCCCCAAAATCAAGTTTGTAGTTCTGCGGCCATGTATGGTTTTTTTTTGTTTTTTATATGAAAACTGGCACAAAAAAACCTACAAATATCTAAAGAACTTGAGCTCCCCAGACGTCAGGGGACCCCCGAGTTCAAGTTGGATAAAAAAACATTTAGGACGGAATTCTTGCTTCAGATGCTCAAACTCTCACTAAACTGCTGTGTTTTAAAAAACACAATACAAATATATACTGTATACAGATATAAGAAGAGCTCCTGATACAAAGTAATCAAGATTGAAATTTCTTCCAGGACAGACCTGCCAGTATAAGTAAATAAAAGTGCATTTTAGATTGTAAGCTCTCCGGGGCAGGGGTTCCCTTGTCTATTGTCTGAATGTATGTTTGTTGCACGGATTGGATTATAATTCCCTGCATTGTCTCTTTAGTAAAGCACTGCATATATTATTAGTGCTATATACATAAAAGTATAAATACAAAAATGGAAGGCCTCAGATTGTAGGAGGGCGAGCAAGAGGGTGCGCAAGAGGAACAGAGCGAGTAAGAGGGCGAGCAACAGGAACAGGGTGAGTAAGAGGGCGAGGAATAGGGCGAGCAAGAACTCTAGTAACAGGAACAGGGCGAGCAAGAGGGCGAGTAAGAGGTCTGGGAAACGGTGACTGAATTATAGCGCAGCAGAATAGCACGGGGGAAGGTACTCGCCTTCGGGTAGCGCTTCAGGTAAGGCTGGAGTAACTTTTCTGCTTCCTCAATATTTCCATTACCCGTACCTGAAACCGGAAAACAAAGAGACAGACAGGTGAGCGGAACATCACTGTGTTAACCCCGCGGCCGCCAGCAGCACAATGCAACGTGTCTGTGATATATACATGCAATGCAGACAGCCCGGGCATCGAAGGGCTTCCAATAGCGCCTTCAGCAACAGTGAGTGACTGTGGCCCACAAGGGGATAATGAGCTCCCAGCCTGCACTTACCCAGCACAAAGCTGAGGAAGGTGTGATAACAGAGCAGCAGCAGCGTGCAGAGCAGGGCTCGGAAACTCAGCAGAGAGGATCCCTCCTGAAGCTGTGTGAGCCCATAATCCTGTGGGGAGAGCACCGAAAACCAACAGTGACCAACAGCGTCCGTATGTGACGTCCAGGTGCAGTACCAACAAGCACCACAACTACTTCCTGGCAGCAACACCTTGCAGAATAAAAACTCCCTGGACAGGACCCTCCTATTTACTGTCACTCACTCTATGGTAATGTTGACATTTTATTGTTACTGACTTCACACCCCAGTATACACTGAAGAAAATACACCAAGTATTATTATTATTAGGTTTATCTTTGACATTTTTGTTAACTTTAGAACCTGATGTGTAAGGCTGAGGCTTACTGCCCCTTTCTCTGCCTTAACCTTCCCTTATCCTGTGATCTTGCTGGACTGGTGCTTGGAACTTAATGATCCCCTCCAAACGCTTACCAAAGGGAGCTTCATCATTTGAAAGCACTCTGGAGGGAATCAATTATCTGGGAAAATATACACATATATTTTTTATATATCATATTAGCGTGGCTCCCTTTCCAAGGAATAAGAAAGCCTGTGGCAGTGTTTATTCTGGGGGTGAGTGAGAACACACAACACTTTTCCGGGTGTTTTTGGCTGCACTTGCAAAAAGAAAAACATTTCCCGTTCTGCTAATATTTGTAAGAATATCTGTCATATCTGTACAATTGTCTTTCTGCCTCTTGAAAGGGTCATTTTATCGTCCAGCACATGCACGTTACATCTGAAACCGCTGTAAACCCCCAAACTGGATTCGTCATCAATTGTAGCACTTTGATTTTAGTTTGAGATGGAATTTGTATCTGAAATCTATTTAAACATCATTGTTGGCCAAAATTGAGGAGAAACACACACAGCCCCTGTAAGGTCAGGACCCAACCCCACCACACATATTTGTGTCAAAAGTGCTTCCTGCGTCAGAGGAGATGCTGTCCCCTTCCCAACCACGTGAGGACCCCTCGGGTCTGCTCCCCCAGAGTTATTCACATTACTGCATGAGCTGAAGAAGTGACATTTATTTGGGGGACCTCACACAAGTCGGTGGTTTTGGCTTCTTCTATTTCGGCAAAAGACAAAGAGCCCCCCGTGGCACATCCAATATGGCAAATTATATAGTTAAATACTCACCTGTTTTTCTTTTCGTAGGTGACTATCATTTAGTTACATTCTTTGGCCAAAGCAGGTTAAGCTTGCAAACCACGCCAACATATCCCCCTTTTGTCCTAACACTATTGTACTGGCAAGAAGCTCTCCTAACCTCTCTAATGGAGGGAGACATGTCTTTATAGACTGGTCATTCACAGGCGCTTAGCAAAACCTGACATTTAAAAGGTGGGATAAGTGAGCTTGAAACCAGGGAAAAGGAGTCACAAAACTCCAAATTGTTTCACGCTCACTAACCCCACTTTTAAATGGCTGGTCCTGCTATGCACCTGTGAATAACTGGTCTAGACTGTTATCCCTCCTTTCAAGGCCGCCAACAGGAGGGGGGAGAGCCAAAACAGGTGTCCCGGGCCCGGTGGCTGCAGGGGGCCCAGCTGCCGGTCCTCTCGTTGCCGCCCTCACTGACTGTCCCACACTGAGCAAATTTGGGTGGTGGGTTTTTGGTGTGTATTTTGCGGGGGCATTGTGTGAGGGGGGGGAGGGAATGAGTGTGAGGGGAGATTGAGTGAGGGTGGGGTAATTGACGGAGAGGGGGAGAGAGAGGAGGGAGTGAGGAAAAGGAGTAAGCGTGAGACGCAGGGGAGAGAAATACATGCGAGGGGGATTGAGTAAGAGTGGGGTAATTGATGGAGGGGGTGAGTGAGGAAGAGAAGGAGGCAGACAAGGGGAGAGAAATACATAGGAAGAGGGGGGGAAATAGAGGGGGCTGTGGAGGTGTGAAATGGGGGGGAGGGGGGCTCATAAGACCGCTGACATGGGGGGGAGGGAGTGGTCGTAACTCTAAGCCTGGACACTGGGAAATCTGTCTGCGGCCCTGTCTCCATTAGAGAGGTTATGAGAGCTTTTTGCAGGGACAGTAGTGTTAGGACTTGTAAAAGATGGGGTACATTGGCGTGGTTTGCAACATTAACCTGCTTTGACCAAAGAATCTAACTAAATGACCCTCACGTATGAAGAAAAACAAATAACTATTTAACTATATAATTTGCCATATTGGGTGTGCCGCGGGGGCTTTTTGTCTTTTGCCAAAATTGAAGAAGCCAAAACCACCGACTTGTGTGAGGTCCCCCAAATAAATGTCACTTCTTCAGCTCATGCAATAATGTGAATAACTCTGGGGGAGCAGACCCGAGGGGTCCTCACGTGTTTGTGGTTAGGGGAGGGGGACACCTGTTAGTTTGTTTCAGGAGCTTGGTGTTCGGGGGGGATTTTAGGCCCGATATTAACTTCTTTACCTTGTTCCCGGAAATGCCAACAAACTCCAGCAACCGCAGAATCCTCGTGGGCAGCATGGATAACGTCTGTGAGGACGAGAGCCGAGTGTGAGATATCAGGACACGCACGTACAGGAAGACACGTGAACCAACACTATTGTTTTCCAAACTGACACACGCATGTGGCATGCAAATACGGGCACAGCAAGAAGCTTTTCCAGATATCGAAGAAAATAATGAACCAGAAAATGCAAAAAGATGGCATTTTACCAGGCTTGTAAATGCACTGGTTTTAACCACTTTTAAAATGGCTGCCTTCTGTTCATAGAAGTATGAGGAACGAGGCCTGGTATAACAAAGTGAACATGCAGCATGGCAGCGAGTATAACAAATAAACACTGCACAGTGCTAAGTAACAAACGCGCAGTTGTACAGCTGGAGCCTGCAGCTTTATGGAGAGGAGGCCTCACACACGAGTGATTCAGGGAAACTGACAGTTGTGCCCATTTAGCTCCTGCGTCACACCTCGTCAATAAGTGTTCCTTCCATGCCTCTACCGGTCTCCCGATCATCACACAGGAAGGAGAAGCAGGTAAATATGTGCTAAGCTGTTCTCGTGTTTGTCTGTGAAGTGACATGTTTAGCGTTTCAGCAGCATCCTGCACCGCGTGATCTGTGCACACAGTGCTGCACCCTGACACGCTCAGCTCGCACAGGATCATACAGTGTCCGTGTGCCATGTATGTGTGGGGAATAGAGATGGGCGACATTATTTTTTTTCTGTAGATTCGGATCGGCCTCGGATCAGCCGGTACCTTTGGTCTGCGGATCAGTCTCAAAATGGGCAATCCGCCTTTTTTCCGGATTTTTTTATTTGGTTCTATCTATTCGGATTCAATATGGAATCTGAGTGCGGGTTCTTAAAAATCCATCCGGATTGTATGTAATGGCAGATTAGGATTTTTTTAGGATCCAATACGCAGATGGATTTCGGTGTGGGGAGGGGGGAAGGGGGGAGGGGGGACGGGTTTGGTCAAAACAATCCGTGGAATTCTGGGTAACAGAACTGGACTGGCTCGTCCATCCCTAGTGGGGAACATGGAACAAAAGAACAAGCGCACACACCATCTAATAATGTACCCTGTGTACACACTGGTGATAGGTGGGGAACATGGAGGGAAAAAGGAATGAGCAGTGCGTGTTACAGACGCCTCGAGCACTGGAGGGTTATGAATGACTTGGCGTGACTGTAAAATGGGATAACAAAACCAGTGGGTTTTTACTCTGATTGCTCATTAGTTTGTCAGCATTTTATTAACGATTAGTTTATATTCTTGTGCTCATTTCTATGTCATTACCCAGAATCCCTTGCTGCAGTCGATGCACTGTTTGCGAAGTGATAACAGGGAAAAGACAGGGTTGCAGATCTGCCTGAGACGTGCGAATGCACCGCAAGTGGTATTTTTATTTACTGTAGGGTTTTTGTCACTTTTTTTTAAATCTCTATACAGGGCACATAAGAGAACACTGATTTGTACACTCAAACTGCCGTGACTTGTTACATGGAAACACACCCTTGGCACAGGAGCCAGATCTGCTAATCCCATGTAATAAACGCCTTTCATTTCGCACCATGGAATCACAACACAACCCTGCACTGGTGCGATATATATATATATTTATATTATATATATATTATAAATTAACTAAGTGCGCACATAAACACAATAAAACAATAATTACAACGATAAATGCTGCCACAGTGTTATACTATACACTCTATGTGGCATTACATATAGTCAAGATTAGGTGGGTGTGGGCGTTTGAGCTTGCTGGGTTTGTGTGTTAATTAATTTCTGACTGGAATCAGTTGTATGGAGGTTGTGGCACCTCCCCCAGAGCTCACGTCACCTCCACCTTTTTAATGGTGGATCTCATTTTGCTGCAGGTAAGGAATCTATTATGGTTCTTCCCCCTCATACAGAGGTATAGGGAACAAATGCAGTGTAGTGTAGGACTTGCACTCATTATGGTTTACCTTGACGATTTGGTGTGCAGGCTTATGATGCTTTGGCCAAAATATCTAACTAAAAAAACATATTTTATTATTAGTAGTATTAGCATTATTATTAGTACTGAAGCATTATTTCCTGTAATTATTACCATGTATGTTTTGTTATTTGGATGTAGCACTGGGCACCCCCTGTCGTTTGCTATATATATATATATATATATTATAAATTAACTAAGTGCACACATAAACACAATAAAACAATAATTGCAACGATAAATGCTGCCACAGTGTTATACTATACACAATAGTTATATATGGGGAAAACAAGAGGGAAACACAGGCGCAGGAAATCGTTAGATGTAATATATAAAATATATAAGAGAGAGCATGGAATTGAAACAATAGTTGGTATCTTGAAGATGATTTCTGAAATGAAGAGGCAGAGGCCCCAGCATGGGGTCGTAGGCTCCTTAAGGGCTGCAACGTCCTGATTGGCGAGAGCTGGGGTGGGGGGAAATCGGCTAACCCCCCTTCCCCCACGGAGTGGGGAAGGCTGTTTGTCCCCTCCCATGCAGGGGGAGGGGTGAGAGGGTATAAAGAGTGGGGCCCCAGGGGAGAGAGACAGAGCTAACGGAATTCCCACCCACCCATCCCCAATGTTTTGCTATTGTATTGAGCTGTTGGAATGTTATATTAACATGATTTGTATCACACAGGAGCAGTTTGTCTCCTCGTCACAGCGGAGCTGCCGCGCCAGCCAAGCTCAGGAGATGGAGAACGGGCGAGGACTTTAGGGTCCGTCCCTCAGCTGGAGCCCCTAGAACAGCGCGGCAGGCTGGAGGCGCCGGCTTTAGGGCCGGGCTGGCCTATGCCCAATCAACGCTGGTAAAAGGCTGGGCGCCAGCTTTAGGGCTGGGCCTAAGCTGACCCTAAGGGCGGGAGGGGGAGGGAAGCAGCCCAACATCGGCTGAATGAGGATCTCCCCCTCCCATCTTACAGTGCTTTGGGCGGGGGGAGGGAGCGCGGCCAATTGCTGGCTGCCTGGGCAAGGATCTCCCCCCCCCCATTCACATGCTATGGGCGGGGAGAGGGAGCGGGCAATCGCTGGCCGCTGGGCAAGGATCTCCCCCCCATTTTGCATGTATACTTGGCTGGCGGGCAGGCTGGTAGGATTTTAACAGCGGATGTTAAAATAAAGCTGTGACCTTTTCTTCCAACATTGTGTGGTTTCCATTATTTGGTTTAGCGTCACAAAGGAAGGGCGGCGCATAAAGCCTTTATGAATACAAAAGAGACAAAATATAGTGAAGCACGTTTTAGTAAAACAAATGCGCAACAGTAGACAGCTACTTACAAAGTAGCCAATAGTTTAGGCATGTAGGACACAATCGTTCCTCTCCTTCCTGCTACTCGGTCAGCTTGTCTACCGCTCTCCACGTGGGACGCCGTATATATCTCTGTCAGCCTTACACATTCACCTACCATTCAATGGAGGGTCTCACAAGCAGACCGAGTAGCAGGAAGGAGAGGAACGATTGTGTCCTACATGCCTAAACTATTGGCTACTTTGTAAGTAGCTGTCTACTGTTGCACATTTGTTTTACTAAAACGTGCTTCACTATATTTTGTCTCTTTTGTATTCATTTCAGAAATCATCTTCAAGATACCAACTATTGTTTCAATTCCATGCTCTCTCTTATATATTTTATATATATATTTTTTTTTTATTATTATTATTTCTCCTCTCTTTGCTGCATGCCCTGGTAGAGATGCTGGGCATTGACACAATAAATGAATGTATTAGCTTGTGTGAAACTAATCTGAGCTTCTGCCCAGCGCCTGCAATGCTTTCCCGTGTCCCCCTCCACCCCCTCCGATGCCCCCCGTGTGTTCTCTCACATACCAGGTTAAACGCGCCGACCCCCAGCTTTACTCCACCTTCAAAGTGACAGTGACTGTCCCCCTTGGCGTAGTTGGCGCACTGCTGCAGGCTGTGAAGTTCCCTAACAGAAGACGCACAACGATAAAGACAACATTTTACATCTCTGTAATGCAACTACACAACCTACCCCGGGCACACTTACTCGCCCTCTGAGCCAAGCGCCAGAAACCAATGTATTTTCATGCACTGCTCATGTCTCTCCCAACATACTTTGGGGTCTGGTTATTAACTTCCAGTTTCCTAAAGCCTTATGTGCTAAACAGTTTGCTGGCGCAGAGCGCAGATATATCTGGCAGCAAAAGGGTTAAGTAGGAAATGTATTAGGAAAGTGTGCCAGACGTGTCGCAAACTGGAGTATTGCCCAAAAAACATAGAAATTGCTTCATTTGACGGCATGAATGTGCCTCCTTATTGCTCCATTTGCAGCTTTTGGGATCGGGTATAGGAGTTAGAGCAGGTGGTGATCTGTATGGGGAGTTGGACTCACTAGTACGTCTGAGTTGGACTCACTTGTACGTCTGAGTTGGACTCACTTGTACGTCTGAGTTGGACTCACTTGTACGTCTGAGTTGGACTCACTTGTACGTCTGAGTTAGACTCACTTGTACATCTGAGTTGGACTCACTTGTACGTCTGAGTTGGACTCACTTGTACGTCTGAGTTGGACTCACTTGTACATCTGAGTTGGACTCACTTGTACGTCTGAGTTGGACTCACTTGTACATCTGAGTTGGACTCACTTGTACGTCTGAGTTGGACTTATTTGTACGTCTGAGTTGGACTCACTTGTACGTCTGAGTTGGACTCACTTGTACGTCTGAGTTGGACTCACTAGTACATCTGAGTTGGACTCACTTGTACGTCTGAGTTGGACTCACTTGTACGTCTGAGTTGGACTCAATTGTACGTCTGAGTTGGACTCACTTGTACGTCTGAGTTGGACTCACTTGTACGTCTGAGTTGGACTCACTTGTACATCTGAGTTGGACTCACTTGTACATCTGAGTTGGACTCACTAGTACGTCTGAGTTGAACTCACTAGTACGTCTGAGTTGGACTCACTTGTATGTCTGAGTTGGACTCACTAGTAAGTCTGAGTTGGACTCCCTTGTATGTCTGAGTTGGACTCACTAGTAAGTCTGAGTTGGACTCACTTGTATGTTTGGTAGCTGTTTCGGACCTTGATTCCCCCTTTGATAAAACTGACCATATTTTCATCCTGCAGTAAAAATAGAAAATAAAATGCTGTTATAATTACAGGAATATATGGGAATATTATGGAATTTGTGCTTATACAATGACATACTCAACAAAAAGATATTGGGAAAGAATAGGAAATCAAAATATTATTACATTAGTTGTATAATATTTTCATGTAACTCCTTTGATGCCAGAAGTGTGAGATTTGTACTGGTATATACTGTATCAGTGTTTTTAAACCAGGGTTCCAAGGAATACTTGGCTTCCCCGGGCATCCCTAAAGGGTCCCTGCAATTTTCAGGTCATTTGAAAATTGTACCAAATACAGTAGAATTTACAATGCATCTGATCTCAGACACGCTATTAGAGAGGGTTGGGGGTCCTTACAATGCATGTGATCTCAGACGCGCTATTAGAGAGGGTTGGGGTTCCTTACAATGCATCTGATCTCAGACGCGCTATTAGAGAGGGTTGGGGTTCCGCAGAATTCCACATAGGGTTCCTTAACCAAAAAAAGGTTGGAAACCACTGCACTATCTAGATATATTGCATGGAGGGGTCTGGAAGATGATTAATGAGTTAAACTATTATGAAGAATGAGTTAAATTATTCTCTGTTGTCCTGGGTACACGAACATTGAAATAAAAATAAAAAAGTGACACCTCTCAGACCTGCAGGAAGGTGAGGGCCGCTCTCTGCAGCAAACATTCGGCGTAGCATACCTCGGCGTGGATCTCCTCTGGGGAAGCAAAAGCAACGTGAGAAAGAAACACAATATCTGTCACTGCTGGTGTATTCTAAGCGGGGACAGAAAACAAAACAAGGTGACAACATTTTACAACATTTTACATCATCTCCGAATTGCAAAGAAGATAGAAAATATTTCTTCAATCCAAGTTCTAGTTCTGAGAGCGTGTGAGCCAGAGCGTTCAATTACAGGTAGGAGCTGCTCCCAGCTGAGGCTGAATATTGTGCATTTTGCTGGCACTGCTTGCCAGCTTCCTCGTGCAATTAGTTGCATGTAAATAAACGCTGATATTTACCTTCAGTGAATTGATCCAGACTTTGGCCGTGGACCAAATTGTTGAAAGAATCGGCCACTGTGGATTTCTTTCGAAATCTGGTGGGAAAAGGAAATATGCCCAAGTTAGACGGACACATGGAAGTGTATGCGGATATTTATACATACAAGGGCCTACCCTATAAAGTGCAAAACACGGAGCAGAAAAAAAAATCTTAACATGATCCTAAAAAGTGTATTAATTTGAGGGGCATGAATCAAATGATAATCGAGGTGCAGGACTGAACCCCATCTCATGAAACAGCAGGACCCAGGGAGATATAGATTTTATATATATATATATATATATATATATATATATATATATAATTTTACACACACTCACACTCCAAAGGGGTAACCAACCATCCCATACTCGGTGTAGAGCCTTCACTGAGTTCAAGCTAAGCCAGGTTTGAGGAAACGACCTATGCTTAGGATGTAGGGTGAACTAGGAGCAGGAGCGGACAGTCCCCATCAGACATCATGTCACCAGGCCCAAGAACTGCCCACCGACCGGGAGGACGGGATCTACGAGGAGTCTGTTAATAGGAGGGAATTGAGGAGAGAGGCCCCTGCCTTTCCTTGATTGGAAGGGACAGTCCTGATCCAGACACAGGTGTACGCCTCTACCAGGAAGCCCCCAAACACGCTTAAGGCCCCGGTTTTGCCAGACCTGGGATTGGACTTGCCAAAAGAGGTTTGAAGACGTCCAATAACAATAAACCCCTTTGTACTCTATATCATTTGGTGTTGCATTCCTTCCTTGTGCCACCCAACTGGAAAAGGAACAGGTGGCTCAACCTAGGGCTCCTTGTCAAGACTTCATATATATATATATATATATATCGAAATAATTGGCTTTGCCAATATATAGCCACTGTCTGGCTGTTCTCCTGTAGATACACAGCTGTTTTTGTCCTTACGGAGTGATGTTTCAGATCCCTTCAGCCCTGACATGGTTAATAATCTGTTGCTCGGTACTTGCCGCTGACAGACAGCCTGAGCCTCTTTCATGGTGTTCCCAGCATTCAGTATGTCCTGGGGGTCAAAGGTCATCATCGCCTGCATTTCCAACATGGTGGCATACGTCAGGGCATGGTACATGCTGTCCTTCGTCCTGTGTTGAGGGCAAAAAGGGTGACATGGCATCAGCAGTGAGAGTTAACGTGTGACACTTTTAGAAGTGGGCGAGTAGGCGACGTACAGAAGGAATCCCACCTGACGGATAAAGGTCTCACACCCTGTGTTCCCTCCTGGCTCCTGAGTTTCCTGCTGCAGGTTAAGGCTGAGTTCAGGGTGGCTGCTATGCGACGCGCGCGCACGTCTGTCGCAAGTTCGGGTTGTTCGGTGGGAGTGTTCAAACTGAAAACTCCACCGGCGGCAAAGTGCAACGTTGACGCTGCTACACTTAGCCGCTACAACCCGAAATTATATTTTGGGCGTCAGTCGCGTCACGTGTCGTGACACGTTCGCCCCCCGCCACGCCCCCAAACGCTGCGACCCAACTCCTGCAGCCTGGGCACAGATCGCCGGGCTGCAGGAGCACGCGGGGAGGGGTGGGGGGGCGCGCACAGACGCAAGCGTCCATAGCAGCCACCCTGAACTTGGCATAAGGGTCAGTTCCACTGACCGGCCCCTCACACAGATTCCATCCCCCTTAATGCGACAGTTCACATTGCGGGCGATTTTGTTAAAGGTTTTGTTTTTAGCTCACCAGAACAGGGGGGCTGCCCCAGAGCTTAATCGTCTCCCCTCCCCCAATGACCCCAAATTCAGATAAACCAAAAAAATATTTTACACATATTTTTTTTTTAAGAATTGCTGCTTTCAAGTAACCGTTTTACTTATAAAATGACTGTTTCCCTTTTCTTCCGGGTCTGATGACTTCAGTGTAGCAGCTGCTTCTGTTTATCTGTTTGACTAATGATGATTTCATAATTACATTGCAAACTAAGGACAAAAACACAACTAACAATTCACTTCTAGTTTGAAAGGACTGGCAAACAGTCTTAGGCTGAGTCCAGGCTCCCTGCTTGCTCGCTGAGGCGCGCTGAGGCACAGGGAAAGCAGGTGCTTTCCCTGGCCTTGCGGTTGCTTACCGCACGCGCCGTCAGCGGGCCTGCAGGTGGCGGGCCAGTGACGTCACCCTCATTGGGCGAACCGCTCACGTGACCAGCCTGTCTCGCCGGCAAGCGGGGGAATTTTAAATTCCCCAAAGACCTGCGCTTCCGCAAGCGCAGAAGCGCAGATGAGCCCCTGCTAAAGCCGCTCTAATTAGTAATATATTAGATTTAAGAAAGCTGCGTCTATTAAACAAATGGACTGGTTACATAGCTCGGGTCTCCTTGTTGGTTGTCTGATCAGCAGGGGACGTGCATAAATCTGATTACATTATTATTGGTTTAAAAAACAAAAATCCTATTCTAACATCAATCACAGAGATTTAACCCTCCACATCTCTCCGGGCCACAAACTCACACCTTTAAATTCTCTCTGATTCCCAGTAACGAACCCCTCTCCCCTCTGCTTGTCAGCATTGTTTTGGGGGAAATAGTCGCCGTTTACACAACTTTCCCCGTTCCTAGTCTTTTTCTTCGCAAAGAGTCTGAAATCTGCTGAACACAGGGTCTCTCCCTGCGTAAGGTCAGGGACAGGGTTACTCCGGGGTCAAAGGGCAGTAACAGGATTAAGGAGGTACACAGGCAGCAACCCACAGAGGATTTGGGGCACCATGTCACATTTTAGCTACCCCCCCCCCCTTTATAAAACTTGCCCTGACAACACCGATGGGCTTTTGATTTGCTCTCCATTCTTTGGGCTGAATGCCGAGAGTATCCAACTATAATCTAAAATTCTAACACATTTTCGGGTCATTACTTCCCCACCCAGAGTAACCTGTGTGAGATCCGGCGAGGGAGGCGCGGGGATAAACCTCCAGGCTCATTCCAGCAGAAGCACCCTGGGGTTTGGGTAAATACCTGTGACAATGCTGGGTGGGGATGTGACTGGGTGAGTCATGGAAGCAGAATACATCATGTGAAACAGGAGGAAGTGATAATAGCCCGGCCACACATTCCCCCATACACAGAATAACATATCCTATTACTATTATTATTACTATTATTATTATTATTATCATGGAGACTTGTGTCGGAAGGACAAACCTTCTTTTCTGCCTCACAAATGCCTGAATATTGGATATTTTGTTGGCTGTCCCTGAAACCCTGACTTTGATTTTCAGTGAATCTCACTTATTTTTACTTCCAGTATCATTTCCAAACAAGCCGTTTCTTTTCTTCATCCTTTGTTTGGATTGGATTGAAGCCCGTGCCTTCCAGCTCTGGGAACCCCCTGCCTTCCAGCTCCGGGGACCCCCTGCTTTCCAGCTCCGGGGAACCCCCTGCCTTCCAGCTCCGGGAACCCCTTGCCTTCCAGCTCCGGGGACCCCCTGCTTTCACCTCCGTAGGGGGTCCCGGGAGCCGCTTCACTCGGCTTGCAGGATTCCCCTTACGGCAGCGTTTCGAAGTGGGAGCTTTAAACCTCAGCTGGCTCAGCCGGAGCGGCTCCTGGCAACCCATACGGAGGCAAATGTCTCCGAAAGCAGGGGGGCCCCGCAGCCGGAATTAATAGGTTTCAGCTCCGGAAACCCCCTGCTTTAAACCCGGGTTAAAAAAAAACGGAAAAATAAAAAACGGCGTGAATTGCTCCTTTAAAGCAGCACATCCCCGCCCAGAAGCCGACGTGCGTTTAACTCCTATAATGTCAGCATCGTGGCGCTTGAGCACTCTTTTTAAACAAAAAAAAAGGTCTTAATCATCATTTTATTAAATGTATCTCTAGCTTCATGGTAACTGGGCTCCAGGGAGAACGTCATTTTAACATCCTGTGCACTTAAAATTTCAAGCGATGATTAAATCTACTGAACGAAGCATCAGATTAGAAAGGGAGAGAAAATATTTATTAGCGCCGCCCTGCTGCCTTAGGCTGCGCTTATAGTGCCGGCGACACGACGTCGCCTGAAAACAATAGCATTGCCGCCGTGGCAAGTGCTTATAGTAAGCGCGATGCGACGGCAGCAACCAAAAATTTGGAAGCCGATAAAATTAGATTTCTCAGGGGCTGTCGCCACATGTGACAGCCGCTGAACCAATCAATGGCCAGGTCGCCAGCGATGTCGCCGAAAGTAAAATTATAACTTTCGCGGGTGGCGACGGGTGACGTCACCCGTCGCGCGCACTATAATCGCAGCCTTAAAGTGTCATCTTTCAGCCCCTGATAATAATAATAATCCCCTGCTAGCCCCTCCAGTGGGCAAACGTATGGCAAGATCGCGTAGCCAGTAACACACATTGAGTGCTCAATGTCAGAGGAACATTCTGCAGCTCACCCAGGAATGTGAGATACTGTGTATCATTCAATGCAGCAAATGTGACCAAGGATGCTACACTGGTGAAACCAGCAAAAACTTCAAACACGAATGGACCTACACATTAGGGGACTAGACGTCCGGCTTTTTCTTGTTTGTCCCAGTGTTCCGAAATTTTAGCAAATGTCACGTTTTTTTGTTGTGCCGGCGGTCGCGCGGCCAAAACTTGCCAGCCGCGCCATGTGCGACATTTATCCCGGGAAAAATATAGTCACCCTATCTACACAGGCACACGATAACACACCGGGACGGGAGATACGGCATAGACACAAAATAACACAACATTTTGTGCACGTGCAAACGGCAAACACCCTTCGCGCATGTGGACGTTCGACCGCCAACTTGCCGGCTGCGGATGTTCAATGGGCGCTTGTCAGCCGCGCATGCACGATCGGCGTTTGCCCACAAGCGACCAGCAAGCGCGGGGGGGTGGGGGGGTAAACGGGATATTTTTTTCACAAGTCAGGACCTGGGACAAAGTCCAAAAATCCGGGACGCCTGGTCACCTTAAAGATACTGCCCTCCAGTGGGACATCACATCTCACGGCCAAATCATTCCATAAATGAGTTAAAAATCTGAATGGTTAAATGCATTCAAGAACGGAAAACATTTGAGCTCAAAATGCTAATGCTCTTTGACACTAAACCAAGAGGACTCAGTGCGGATATGGGGTTTCTTACACACGCCTAGTCTCTGGTAATGTTTCTCCTCCCTGCCCTCCTTTCTGTTAATTTGACTTTTCTGTCCCTTCTCCCCCCCTCACACTGCTGATGGATGAATGATCCTACATGCACTTTTCTCACTGTCCCCTTCATCCATGTACTGCCCGGCCAGTTTATTTACTATCCCCTCTGCCATGCCTCCTCCACACCTTCTGTCTTAGATTGTTATCTGGGTTTTTACATGCTGTTAAACTCACCACTTATAAACCATAACTGATTTAATGTGTGGTTGCACACTATCCCAGCTTCACTTTGCAAAGCTACAGCAGGATAACCAGCCTGACTCTGAGACTCAAAAGGTGGAACAGCTGTCTGTGAGTTGGGCTACTGGCTGTGCTGAAAAGCTGTGTAATACGGCAGGCTGAAGCTTACACGGGTCAATGTTAAAACGGATTTGAAGCAAAAGGTGACACTGTGTGCACATTTGCATGTCATTTCCCAGAATCCCTAGCTGCAGCGGTAGCACTGTATGCAAAGAGATAATGGTGAAAAGCAGGGTTGCCGACCTGAGACATGTGAATGTGCTCACAAGTGAGATTTGTATGTGTGGTTAAACGCCTGGAATATTTAGTAAATCAGGATCGCCTGACCCGAGAGAGAACTTTTGAAAGCTTGTCTCATAATATATCAATTGTTAGTCCAAATAAAAAAGGTATCACCTAATACTGCAGTACTCATTTTTATCCAGAGAGAGAAGCTGTAATAAGGAGAGGGTCCGTACTTGGCGCGTAGGTGGGACAGGGCCTCCTGGAAGTTGTTGCTCAGAAACAAATCCAGAGCGGTCATACACTCGCTGAGTGACGTCTTCAGGTCCAAGTCCGGCTGTCTGTGAGAGACACAAAACACGTCAGAACATCTCACCATTCCCTTCCATCTCTCAGAGCTACAATGTGAAGCATTTCCCACATATAAAGTACCAGCAACATCACAGGGTAATACAAGTAGTGATACATTTGCATTCAAGTATGGAAGACTTGGAAATAAATCCCTTTTCTTGGAGAAGTCTATGAAAGTCGTGGTCGCCATCCTCCGGGGGCCATTCCCATAAACATTGCAACAATATTGCTTTTCCAACTCGCAAGCTATTGGATAATATGACACAGTGACAGTGACAGTGGGAGACAGAGAGACAAAAAGGGAAAGAGAGAGAGACAAAAAGAGAGACAAAAAGAGAGAGACAAAGAGAGAGACAAAAAGAGAGACAAAAAGAGAGAGAGAGAGAGAGAGAGAGAGAGAGAGAGAGAGAGAGAGAGAGAGAGAGAGAGAGAGAGACAAAAAGAGAGAGAGAAAGATAGAGAGACAAAAAGAGAGAGAGACAAAAAGAGAGAGAGACAAAAAAAGAGAGAGAGAGAGAGAGAGAGAGAGACAAAAAGAGAGAGACAAAGAGAGAGAGAGAGAAAAAGAGAGAGAGAGACAAAAAGAGAGACAAAAAGAGAGAGAGAGAGAGACAAAAAGAGAGAGAGAGACAAAAAGAGAGAGAGAGACAAAAAGAGAGAGAGAGACAAAAAAAAGAGAGAGAGAGCGACAAAAAGAGAGAGAGAAAGCGACAAAGAGAGAGAGAGAGAGAGAGAGAGAGAGAGAGAGAGAGAGAGAGAGAGAGAGAGAGAGAGAGAGAGAGAGAGAGAGAGAGAGAGAGAGAGAGAAAGTGATATTATTTGGTAACAATGAAAGCAAAATAAACTCAGGGGTAAAAACCTCTTCTAAGGCGCTGACCCGCGCTGACACTTGTCAGTGAGCCCCTGCAGCCGCAATGAGAGCGGCTTTAGCAGGGGCTCGCGCACGCGTTTGCAGGCGTGCGGAGGCGTAGCTCTTAAAAATTTTTTCGTTTCGGAGCTCACAGGAGCGCAGGGCCGGTCACGTGAGCGGTTCGCCCAATGAGGGCGTACCAGCTCCGTGACGTCACTGACCCGCCCCCGGACGGCGCGCGAACTAAGGCAAAGGAAAGCACACGCTTTCCCTCAGCCTCAGCGCGCCTCCGCACGGCTGGAGTCACCATGGACTCAGCCTAGCGCTGCAGAAACGGCATCGAAACCTCCCAGACGGGAATAGATTTAGATTTTTACTGTTCAGGAATATTCCCTGTGACGTGAATTCTGCAGGAATACAGTTACTGTTTTACTCTCCGTGGACTGAAAGAGCATCTTAGTGGTATTGCCGCAGCCTTTGAAGTGGTTCAGATCCCAGCGTTAGCTCCTTGTGAACTTGGGCAAGTCACTTTATATCCTGTGCCTCAGGCACCAATATTAGAGTGCCAGCTTTTTTCAGGACAAAGACTCGTTGTACCAGCGGAATTCTACGTACTGCGCCGCGTATGTCAGCGATACACAAGAGCAAATATTCTATATTCAGCAGCAGAATAGCGTGTACATCACAAGCGCGGCATGAGCAAATATATCTTAGAGTTTCCTGGAACAGCTGGAAGTCCCACCGATGGGAGAGTGCGGGGTAATTAAGGCTGGATAAAAGGAAATCAGTCTTCTGAATGTCATTTTGTTCCAATATCATAAGATACACTTGAAAAGAGACGGGAGCACCTTTATCTGTGCGGTGCTTCACACGCAGCCGCCTGTGGGGAGAAATCCTGGTATATTTGAGGCACTTTTAAGAATAAAATCCTCTACTACTCTGAATGTTTGAACCGTAGCCCTGATCACTGCCACCTTGGAATCTCTGAAGCTGCTGAGGAAACGCAGCATTCACTCTACATTCTAAGTTCTTAGACTCTGAAAAACAGTGTAATATTGAAACAGACCATGAACTCAGTAGAGAAGGTGTTACACCGCTGACTGCACCTTTAAAGGTGACACTCTAATGTGCAGGAGGTGAGAAATGAAGCAGCTGCTGCTGTGTGTGTGTGTGTGTGTGTGTGTGTGTATGTGTGTGTGTGTGTGTGTGTGTGTGTGTGTGTGTGTGTGTGTGTGTGTGTGTGTGTGTGTGTGTGTGTGTGTGTGTGTGTGTGTGTGTGTGTGTGTGTACGTGTGTGTGTGTGTGTATACGTACGAGTGTGTGTGGTTTCAGGAGAAAGAAAAATGCCAGCCCAGCGTAAGTAAGGGAATCATTGCACCTTAATGCACAGGTCCTGATACACAGCCTAAATATACACACAGATGTATAGAACATTTTTGCACGAATACTAAGTTAGGGCAAAAGATTACTTTATTACATCCAAAATGCACACCGGCCTGACGTTTCAGTCCCCAGGAGGACCTTCTTCAGGAGCCTTGTGGATCTATATATATAGGCAGCCGAAACATTGGGCCAATAAAATAAATGTGTACACATATTTGTGATGTGCCTAACCCTTTGTTATTTCTGTACAGTATTGTATAGGTACTCTGATAGCAGCGCCCTAAACTTTTTGCCCTAATCTTATTGCATCTTGTGTCTGGTGTGCTTGGCTACCCTCTTGTTCCACATATACACACACATCTAGCGATACACACACAGGCCCACAAATGCTAATACACATATACACTGCTGACATTGCTTTTGCTTCAATGGGTGCAATTTAATTTGGTATTTAATTTACTTATTAAAAAGCAGATCCTTTCCTAGGCCCGTTTCCAAACACACTGATGGTAACCCCATCAGTTTACCCCAGCTAGATGTTACATGGTTGAGTGCTTTCATTGTTGCTCAGTGGGACTGCAGTCTCAGCCATACAGACACACGAGGCATAAAAGCACCGGAGCAGGTTTGCTGTTCCTGTTCTGCTCTGTTAGCTATAAAAAGTCACTGAATAAAACCAGTCTGTCCAGTTCTCAGTGAAAGCCTGACGCAGCGCTGTGTCGGACTGTCCCACACAGCGGGGGAATGTTACTGCGCAATCACTGGCTATTAGTTACATGACAATTCTAACACAGGATTCCTGCCCTTGGGAAATACAGGTCAAGGGAAAAGCATCTCACAGTTCAGGGATTGGTGGGATTCGGGATGTGTTAGTGACGCGATCACTTTTTATTTATTTTACGCCAAATCCAGGTCAGTGTGAGAATGATCCAGGCCGGGCTTTCTTCCCACCTTATTACACCAGGACATGGGAATACAAAGCCAGGAGTGGTTCATTATCCAAGTGACCTGGAGTCATTGCACAATATAAAGCAACATTCTGTATTCATATCTTTATATAGCGCCCAGAGTGTACTCAGCGCTTTACAAAGACAATACAGTGCAGGGAATTATAATACAATGAGTGATACAAAGTCAGACAATAGGAAAAGAAATTCCTGCCCCGGAGAGCTTACAATCTATGTCAATGTTTGTTATTAGGATAGGGTTTATAATCGCTCAACAGATACATTAGAGATACATAATAACAGCAAACCCATGCCTGCCATTTATTATTATTACAGGATTTTGTCTGATTTTGCCTCAAAACGCCTTCAAATTGCAGTCCCAGCAATAGTTAGAGCAGGAGTGAGCAACTCCAGTCCTCAAGGGCCTCCAACAGGTCAGGCGCTTCCGCACAGGTCGCTCAATTAGTGGCGCAGTCTTCGGCTGAGCCACCTGTGCTGAAGCAGAGATATCCTTAAAACCTGACCTGTTGGTAGCCCTTGAGGACTGGAGTTGGCCACACCGGAGTTAGACACTTGTAAGTCCATAAAGCACACGCAGCATCAAATCCCACAGAAAATATATTATACAATATTCACTGTTTAAGTTACAACAGATCATATCAATATAAAAATCACCGCAAGAATGCTGCAGGGATTGCAACGTTGCTGTGATCTGGACTGGATTATCGGGATAGACAATGGCAGCCATATTTAAATGGGCCTCATAAAAATGTATTTCACATCAGTATTTCTTATACATTATGCGTTTTGTGGGAGGACTTCACGTTGCAGTTTGGGATCAAGAGGAAAAGTAATTATGGAGATAAAAATAGTTGTTAATCATGTTTGTGGCAGCGAATGTTAAACGTTACACAACAGTGTTGCACAGATCTGGCTGAGATAAGATGAGAATATCTCTTCATGGATCGCTTGTTCCTCTCCCAGTTTCAATTCCTTTTGTACTGTATTTCTCTCATCAACTCTGCTGGGAGGATTTTCATGTATCCACTGCCCTTTCAATGAATAATTAGCTACGTGTTAGGGAAGAGCAATAGAGAGCAGTTCTATGCAAAGAGTTATGGGAGGTTATATGGGGTAATAGGAGGAGTTATATGGGGTAACGGGAGGAGTTATAGGAAGTGGTTATATGGGGTAATAGGAGGAGCTATAGGGAGCAATAGGAGGAGTTATAGGAAACAGTTATATGGGGTAACAGGAGGAGTTATAGGAAGTGGTTATATGGGGTAACAGGAGGAGTTATATGGGGTAACAGGAGGAGTTATAAGAAGTGGTTATCTGGGGTAACAGGAAGAGGTATAGGAAGAGGTTATATGGGGTACTAGGAGGAGTTATAGGGAGCGGTTATATGGGGTACTAGGAGGAGTTATAGGGAGCGGTTATATGGGGTACTAGGAGGAGGTAAAGGGAGCGGTTATATGGGATACTAGGAGGAGTTATAGGGAGCGGTTATATGGGATACTAGAAGGAGTTATAGGGAGCGGTTATATGGGGTACTAAGAGGAGTTATAGGGAGCGGTTATATGGGGTACTAAGAGGAGTTATAGGAAGCGGTTATTTTAAACAATAGAAGGAATTACATGACAAATATTAAAAGATTAAATAAATTCTACGTTTTAGGCTATAATTTTTCTCCCTTTATTCTGAGACAATAAAAAAAAAACATCCTGTCTGCGATAATGTGAATTTCAGACTAATGGTTCCAGGTCCAATGTAAGTGAGAGTATCAGGTCCAATGTAAGTGAGAGTATCAGGTCCAATGTAAGTGAGAGTATCAGGTCCAATGTAAGTGAGAGTATCAGGTCCAATGTAAGTGAGAGTATTAGGTCCAATGTAAGTGAGAGTATCAGGTCCAATGTAAGATTCCTAACAAATGATGCAGCCACAAGAGGAAAGAAACATCGAGTTCTATGCAGGACCCCCAGGTACTGTACATCCCACAGGACAGCTTTGGGGGACCCTGCACAGAATGACTGTATATTTGGGGTTCCTTAGCTTCTCGGCCAGCTAAGAATATAGAGGCTGTGTGTAGGGTTGCCAGGTGGCTTCTCCATAAATACTGGGCACAATGGTGAAAAATGCAGCGCACTTGATATACACACACGCACACACCTCTCTGCTCCATGCTGTTTTCTCCTCTCCTTGACCCCACTCCCAGCATTACCCAGCAGCCAATCAGGATGTAGGAAGCTGCCCAGCCTCCTAGGAACAGCCCTGCTCTGGGAAATCCCACGGCCCCCCAAGCCGGTCAGCTCACTACGTCCAAATACAGGACAGTCCGGTTCAAAACTGGACACCAGGCAACCCTACGTGACTACTCTCCTTATATGAAAATGACAGCTAAGTGTGCAGGGAATTCATTAACCGTTTGTACAAAACACTGACACTTGGAAATACATTTTACACGTCTATAAGCATCGGCTTGTGATCATGGGGCAGTTATAGGAAGAATTAACAGGTCCACATTACAGAACGATTATAATAACACTCTGGGTGCATCTCTGCTTTCTGTTTCATGTGCATCAAAAACCTCCACTAAACCCCCTACATTCTGCATGAAGACCCTTGTATGCAGGTATATAACAATGTAGCTCAACTCATATTTGCGAAAACGCAATTAAAAAAAGATAATGATGTTTAGGTGTGTGGGTGCTCTTTTTAACCTCTTTCTGTTAATGCCGGTACTCTGATCATCCTCCAGCAATCAGCCAAACTTCAATTCCGGATGATTCGGTGAACGGAGGAGAGATAGGACGAATGAGTGAGGGGATCCCCTGAATTAGTTCCCCTCTAATAGATTGCATAATTGTAAATGCTAATTTTTTTTGGTCTTTTTGTTACTGGCAAATGGTGGACATTTTATTTGATTCCTCTGGCAGCCAACGGGTAAATTGGTTATTTGCACCTCAGCCCTCAGGACTTCCACTATTTATAAGGATTAACACCTTCTGCTCATTGGATTGCTTCCATAAACCCATTATTTGTATGTCAGGGCCTAACCCCCCTACAGGGCGGCAGCAGCAGGACAGCCACATCCCCAGCAAAGGTACAAACATATGTTCTGGATCAGATACAGAGATAAAATACATTAGGGTTATTCTTTAATGCCTTGTACCCAGCTCAGAATACAGCGGGGTACAGGGATAAGAGCCAGTGTCAGAGGTGCAACTAAAAAGTAGTGGTACTGTGCATCATTGCAGGAGCGGATCATTTAGCAGAGGTTACGGCTGGATTTGTGTTATTGGAGTTGAAACGGAGAGAGCAGATCTTGTTAAAAAACAAAAACAAACAAAGTTCTAGTTCAGGTTTGCAAATAAAAGGCTTCGTCATCATTATCAGGATTACACTTCACCCGCTGCACAGACCCCACCCCCTTCCCCCCAGAGGTACCAGGGAATGCCTGCCCCGAAGAGCTTGCAGTCTAAATAGTATGAGCAGAACATACCCGGATATCATGCACAGAGTACATCACTTGGTGAGTGGGAGGTGGAAATTGCTGATATCAGGTTATTTAAATGGACACAAAAAAAAATGTACTCAGGCAGACCCCAACCTCGTTAATTCTGGGGGGGGCTGGGGGGGGTTTCCTTTACTTTTTTCTCATTTTGTTTCATATAATAAAATGGGCAAAGAAACCAGGACTTCCCACGAGAGAGAATGGCAGCCATATTATGCACCCCCACAAAAACATACAAGTGCAAGAAGGATTGACAGACCACCGCACCCTTTAGGGTTAACCCAGGGGGTTCTCAACTCCGGTCCTCAAGATCTCCCAACGGGTCAGGTTTTAAAGGATATCCCAGCTTCAGCACAAGTGGCTCAATCAGTGGCTCGGTCAAAGATGGAGCTACCTGTGCTAGAGCAGGGACAGATTGAGCCACCTGTGCTGAAGCAGGGATATCCTGAAAAACATGACCATTGGAGAACTGGAGTTGAGAACCCGTGTCACCTCTGGTGCTGAATGGGTTACAAAAGTGATCTTCTCCATAAGTGTAATATATATATAATATATATACACATACTGTACATACATACATACATACATACTCACCCTCCACCTGTGCCACTGGACATCCTGATCCGCGGGCCGGGCAGCTGTGTGAGAAGCAGCAGAATCCCCCAGATGTGTGGAGCTCAGAGCACAGACAGGAGCAGCGCAGGGACGGAGTGACAGTCACAGTGAGCAGGGCAGGGCTGACACTGCCTTCCCCTGCACGCACTCATTGGCTGTTACCTTGTAGTTAGCAGCCGGCCTCCCAGACGTGTCCCTGTAATAACAACCCGTGGCCTCTTCATCCTGTACATTGTAAACAAAGGAGCCACTCGAGTCTGTGACAGTGAACACCAGTGCCATTCCCTGCCCCTAAGTGTGATAGTACTAGGGCAGAGGTGGGCAACTCCGGTCCTCAAGGGCCCCCAACAGGTCAGGTTTTCAGGATATCCCTGCTTCAGCACAGGTGGCTGAATCAGTGGCTCAGTCTTTGATTGAGCCACCTGTGCTGAAGCAGGGATATCTTGAACACCTGGTGGTGGCCCTTGAGGACTGGAGTTGCCCACCCCTATACTAGGGGCACAGAGATGGTACTACTGAGACGGTCATATTTATGCTTTGTTATATTTCTCTTTTATTGTACTGCGCCACAGAATCTGTTGGGGCCAAATAAATAATAATAAAATAACTCTCCCGGATGCAAAACTGGTGCAAAGGGAATCGGAAAATGCCCAGTGAGCGGTTTGGATAAATAACTTCCCCTCCTTCCCATTTATTGTTACCCAAGTCTTGCAAAACACGTGCAAAAAGCAGGAACAAGAGCCCACGTATAAATACACATGAATGTAATGAGCAATATGTATATACAGTATGCATATACAGTATAGTAGGGGTTTCCGTGGGATAGCGCAGGGTGGGCACTATTGCAGCTTGTAGAATAAGGGGTGGGGTATGAGTGATGGTCCCATAGCGGGACTAATGGATTTTCTATATACTGTATTTAGCTTGAAATCATTGAACACGTTAGGAAGTGAAGCGAGGCCCTTCATACAGAGTATACAGTGTGTGCGGAGTGTAATTACTGACATACAGTATGACACAGAGGCTTGTGGTAATTACAGACACGAGGGGAAATTCTAATGTGATCCCATTCACCAGCAGATATGAGGGTCCCACAACACATTGCTACACACGCACGTACATATACACAGTGCTCTGCACACGCACACACATGTACATATACACACTGCTCTGCACACACACACACAGCTTTACACACACCTACATATACACATTGCTCTGCGCACATGTATGTACATATACACATTGCTCCGCGTGCACACACACACACTAAGAGAGAGCTAGGGTGCTAAAGAGGGTGAGATAGTATAAGCACTGCTCTGCGCACACTCTGCAGTCATGTATGCACAATGCTCTAACACACACATGTATATGCACTGCTCTGCGCACACACAAACACATCACTCGTGTATACTCACTGCTCTGCACACACATATAGCTCCAATGTATACACACTGTTCTGCACACACACAGCACTCATGTATACGCACTGCTCAGCACACACACAGTACAGGCATACCCCGGTTTAAGTACACTCACTTTAAGTACACTCGCGAGTAAGTACATCTCGCTCAATAGGGAAACACCAGATCACGCATGCGCCAGTCAGCACGTCCTGAACAGCAATACCGGCTCCCTACCTGTACCGAAGGTGTGCACAAGCGGGGAGACTATAGAGCCTGTTACAAATGCCTTATTTACATCAGTTATGCACGTATATGATGATTACAGTACAGTACATGCATCGATAAGTGGGAAAAAGGTAGTGCTTCACTTTAAGTACATTTTCACTTTACATACATGCTCCGGTCCCATTGCGTACGTTAATGCGGGGTATGCCTGTATTCATGTATACGCACTACTCTGCACACACAGCACTCATGTATACGCACTGCTCAGCACACACACAGTACTCATGTATACGCACTGCTCTGCACACACACACAGCACTCATGTATACGCACTGCTCTGCACACACACAGCACTCATGTATATGCACTGCTCTGCACACACACACAGCATTCATGTATACGCACTACTCAGCACACACACAGTACTCAAACTCATGTATACGCACTGCTCAGCGCACACACGTCACTCATGTATACGCATTGCTCTACACACAGTACTCATGTATACGTACTGCTCTGCACACACAGTGCACTCTTGTATACTCACTGCTCTGCACGTCTAACATGCATTATTATACACATCTATGTTGATTGCTAAAAACATAACCAATATGATTCTCTGTGCATATACAGCAATATATACACACCTCTATATACACTGCTCTGCTCACATGCCAAATTGTGTCCTGTGCTCTGCACACACAAAGGTGGAACAGCCTGTGGGTAAGTCATTAGGTTACAAGTGTAACGGGTATTCCCCCTACCCCAATCGCATATAGAGTGCATGTGAGGGGGAATCTATATGTTACCAGGTGTGGTGCGTATACCTGCAGGTTCACAGGAGGCCTGAGCCTCCGCTGATGGGAACCTGGGGTGCTTCTCTGGAACGTTCTCTCGTCGGTCAGCGCCTCCACCTATGTAGGATTCTAGGAGTGTAGAATGTACTCCACACAGGAACCCACCCAGAAACCACATACACCAGGGTTATGTGGTTAAAAGGTTTACTGAACGAGCAACACAACACAGAGTATCATACTATAACAGTGCAACATCATCAGCATACACAACCATATATATGCCACCCTCTGCCACTAGCTGGCAGCTATAACCTTGCCCCTGCTGGGCTATACCCTTACACCCCCTTCCCAACCCCGTGTCCAGATAGTCCTAGCCCGCCCAAGTGTGTGAACAGGCCTGTCACATGTGAGTAGCAAGGTAAAGTTGGTGCACGTGTGGAAGGCTGTAAATACCTGCCCATGTGTCCCTGCACCTGGGTGTCTTCGCAAAGGGTCTACCGGCGCCGATTGGTCCAGTGCTATTCTGTACCTCCGCGTGGGATGGGGTCCCGGCGGACATCCCACCGTAAGGACAGTCTCTGGATCAGCAACACAGCATACAGGAACATGCAGCATACACTATACTGGGTCCCTGTACCAAAGAACTGCACAGGGCCTCTCCCTGCACTAAGGAACTGCACAGGGTCTCTCCCTCTCCCTGCACTAAGGAACTGCACAGGCTCTCTCCCTCTCCCTGCACTAAGGAACTGCACAGGGTCTCTCCCTCTCCCTGCACTAAGGAACTGCACAGGCTCTCTCCCTCTCCCTGCACTAAGGAACTGCACAGGGTCTCTCCCTCTCCCTTCACTAAGGAACTGCACAGGCTCTCTCCCTCTCCCTGCAGTAAGGAACTGCACAGACTCTCTCTCTCTCTCTCCCTGCACTAAGGAACTGCACAGGGTCTCTCCCTCTCCCTGCACTAAGGAACTGCACAGGGTCTCTCCCTCTCCCTGCACTAAGGAACTGCACAGGGTCTCTCCCTCTCCCTGCACTAAGGAACTGCACAGGGTCTCTCCCTCTCCCTGCACAGGGTCTCTCCCTTTCCCTGCACTAAGGAACTGCACAGGGTCTCTCCCTCTCCCTGCACTAAGGAACTGCACAGGGTCTCTCCCTCTCCCTGCACTAAGGAACTGCACAGGGTCTCTCCCTCTCCCTGCACTAAGGAACTGCACAGGGTCTCTCCCTCTCCCTGCACTAAGGAACTGCACAGGGTCTCTCCCTCTCCCTGCACTAAGGAACTGCACAGTGTCTCTCCCTCTCCCTGCACAGGGTCTCTCTCTCTCCCTGCACTAAGGAACTGCACAGGGTCTCTCCCTCTCCCTGCACTAAGGAACTGCACAGGGTCTCTCCCTCTCCCTGCACAGGGTCTCTCCCTTTCCCTGCACTAAGGAACTGCACAGGGTCTCTCCCTCTCCCTGCACTAAGGAACTGCACAGGGTCTCTCCCTCTCCCTGCACTAAGGAACTGCACAGGGTCTCTCCCTCTCCCTGCACTAAGGAACTGCACAGGGTCTCTCCCTCTCCCTGCACTAAGGAACTGCACATGGTCTCTCCCTCTCCCTGCACTAAGGAACTGCACAGGCTCTCTCCCTCTCCCTGCACTAAGGAACTGCACAGTGTCTCTCCCTCTCCCTGCACAGGGTCTCTCTCTCTCCCTGCACTAAGGAACTGCACAGGGTCTCTCCCTCTCCCTGCACTAAGGAACTGCACAGGGTCTCTCCCTCTCCCTGCACAGGGTCTCTCCCTTTCCCTGCACTAAGGAACTGCACAGGGTCTCTCCCTCTCCCTGCACTAAGGAACTGCACAGGGTCTCTCCCTCTCCCTGCACTAAGGAACTGCACAGGGTCTCTCCCTCTCCCTGCACTAAGGAACTGCACAGGGTCTCTCCCTCTCCCTGCACTAAGGAACTGCACAGGGTCTCTCCCTCTCCCTGCACTAAGGAACTGCACAGTGTCTCTCCCTCTCCCTGCACTAAGGAACTGCACAGGGTCTCTCCCTCTCCCTGCACTAAGGAACTGCACAGGTACTGCCACTAGGTCCCTGCCTAGCACACAGCTGAAGGGGCACAGGGTCCTTACCTAAGGGCCTGTCCCTATGAACACCCACCCTCACTAGTGGGGAGTCAGGGCCTCAGCTCTAGCCTGGGGATTTCTGACATAGGGCATAAGCTCGCAGCTCTCTGCCCCCCTTCCTTCTCCCACTGTCTCCTTAGCCTAACTGACTCATGTGCTTCACAGTCTGCTTCCTGACTCTGCACATAACAATGTATCCTTCTCCAGCAGGAGAAGCTGCAAGCTCTATTGGCTGCCTGGCTGCCTGTGACCAGGGTGAAAGTGCAGTCCCCAAAGGCTGCTGGAATTGTAGTCCTTGGTACAGCTCTTTCCTATGGGGACCGCGTGCGCGATCTCTACTGCGCATGGGTGAAGCTGTAATGGCCACCGCTACTCTCCACGGAGCCTGTGCAACCCTGTAATGGCCGCCGCATCGCCCTAACTGCGCATGCACGACTTCTAGGGGTCCCTGCACTACGGAGCGCCTCTTGTGCCAGTTCTCCCACACTAAAATGGCCACCGCGTCGCGTATGCGCGAGCCTCCGCGCCCGTGAGTACATAACAAAGATGGCGGCGCCGTGCCTCCGACACCTTTGGGAGATGCGCTCGCCCCCGCAACTGCCTTCTCACTGGTGAAGGTAAGGGGAGGAGGAACGGGGAACCGGGGAGCCAAAGGGGACCTGGCTACACAAGCATAGGAGATAATGTAATAATGTTACATGATGATTCCCATCTCATGTACATCCCAGAAAATACGTAGCTGAACTCTTCCATAATCCAGAGTTTGTGTATTTCAGGCCGTGCTGCAAACTGGTTTTTGACCCTTGATTGTGGCTGTAGCACAGGGTTGGGAAACTCCAGTCCTCAAGGGCCACCAACAGGTCAGGTTTTAAGGATCTCTCTGCTTCAGCAGTGTTGAATCTTCTTCAATGCATTATTTCTTACCTACATACATAATAATTCTGCATCGGTTTAGCACACAAAAATTAAGTTTATTTGTCCGAAGTTATCACTTGCATATAGCAGATATATGGTAGTTCACATCAAAAATCATATGCTTTTCAAAGATGGGTTATGTCGTTCTTCCTCTCTGGGTAGAATCCCTCTGTGTCCTGGCGTTATCCTTTCCTTCTGACTGATATTCTAGTCTTCTTATACAGAGTAAAACCACATACGCAGTGTTTCTTTACAAATAAGGAGCACAAACTAATATCAGAAGTCATTTCGTCATAGTCCACAAAAATCACAGATCATTTCTTACCAACAGTTTGTAGTAAATCTAAATCACTTATTGGCCGCCTCAGATAGCCCAAAACCGCCGTCTGTCATATCATCTATGCCTGAAGTCTAACTTTAGGAGTTAGCCACACCTCTTTACTTCAAATAACCTCCTTGTAATATTATCTACTGCACATCTATAATTGAAACTAACCACATTCTGTACCATCAGAAATAATCTATGTAGAACCTGTTTTTATCAATCACACAATGATGGAATACAAATGAAAGGATATCTAACAAGCACAGGTGAGCACCGACTGAGCCACCTGTGCTGAAGCAGGGATATCCTGAAAACCTGACCTGCTGGTGGCCCTAGAGGACTGGAGTTGCCCACCCCTGCTGCAGCGCAGAGCGGATCCAGGTTTTGATGAGAAGGAAGTAGCCCGTGGCAGTGTGTTGCTTTTATCTAAATCTGGACAATTGCAGCAAATGACAGTTAATTACGTCAGAACGTGTGGGTGAGGCGAGAGCTTGTGAGCCATGCAGCGGAGAGGCGGCAGGAATATAACACCGAGATACAGACAGAAGGGGGCCAGGTTTACTAAACATTGCTGGAGCAGAACGAGGCATGACAAAATATGGGATGGTGGCGATAACTGTTAGAAACACGGCTGTATTCACTAAGGGAGGGGTGCGCAAAGTTTTTAACTTGCGCCCCCCTGCCTCCTGCCTCGCGCCCCCTCTCCTCCTTGGCTCTGGCGTCAAATGACGTCACGGGGTCATGTGACGTCACTTTACCATGGCAACGTGATGTCACGTGACCCCGCAGCGTAATTGCACGCCGGTTACCATGACGAAGCGTCGCAGAAGATCAGGCAAGAGAAGCTGCAGAGGCCTCACGCGGTCCCCCCGGCACTTAATTTAAGCGCCTTGGGGGAAAGCGTGGGACCCCTGTAACTGTCGCTGTCGCTCCCCCCCCCCCCCCCCGGGAAATTCTCCCGTGCCCCTCACTTTGCGCACCGCTGTTCTAGGGGATAGATATCTGCACTACCATTGGTTGCCAGTCAACCGCGTTGCCGCACGGAAAGACACACACGCCGACTGGGGCCTGCCCCATAGAGGGTCTGTACTTTGTGTGCGGCGCGCACCGGGGGACGAAGCCCAAGAATGATTTACTTACACATAGGCTGTGATATTTATTCTCGTGTGCATGAAAATTGCAATAACTCTGCGTTAATACCAGCAATAATTCTAAGCGTTAACACGTGGAATCTGCATTAATGGGGGGAGGGAGAGGGTATCACACTCTTCTACCATAGGGTTATGTCATATCATTTGCAACCAAACCCTATGGAAAAAAAATGATTTAACCCCTTTGGTGCCTGAAGCTACCAATAACTTGCAAATAAATTCATTTAGGGGCCAACGGGGTTAACGTTGAATATAAACACCCTACAAATAAGGGGGGGAGGGGGTGGCGGTCGGTCAGAACTGTAGTCCTGGCCCCGGTAAATCTGTCTGCGGCCCTGATGCCTATAGTAGACAATATATCCTTGGTGATATAGGCCTAACGCCAGCCTGGGAGACGTGGTAAGACGTGGTGTTATCCTTTGGCGGTTGCACAATATCTCTAGGTATCTGAGTTTATTGGAAGCGTCAATGTGTACTTGAACCAATTACACAGGGATTTGATACCAGCACCAGTGATGCATTTCCCATTAGTTAAAGGGGTGTACAATGGTGCTCACCATCAATATTGGGCTCTTTATCAAACTTGATTGTAGTACTGATACTTGAATGTCCAGATATGGGTGGGATGATGATAAAAAATCAGTCCTAAGTAAGACTAGGTGAGGTAAGTGCCTAGTGGTCGCATCCTAACCACAAATATTGACACTATCACCAGTAACCCCACATAGGATAATCACATGATATAACCAAGAGAAAACGGACAGGGCTTATCTCAGGGCATAATAGCCCATTACCTGTCAGCCAGCAGCATCCCCACGATATTCAAAGCGCGCAATCCGTAAAAGGAATCCAGACGTGCAGCGTAAGTCGAAGCGCAGCAGAAAGGACCTCCAATCTCGGTAAATAGAAAAATCCCAAAGCGAACTCCAAATAAACAGATCAAATTTATTGCAGGCTCCAAAAAACAAAACAAATGGACAAGACAAACGCACCTACGCGTTTCGTGCCAAGGCACTTTATCAATAGCAATTTGTGTGTGTGTTCGTGTGTGTGTGCGTCATACGTTTTCCGGAGGGGGCCCCCACCTGTAGTGTCATGGCGACCCAACTTCAAATGGCCACGCGTTTCCATGACAACGCAGCAAAACATGCCGCCGTGACGTCATTGTGCTAGGGCGGAGGGCCGCCCCCGAACCTACAGGCGGCAAAAAACGGAAGTCCACCACGGACCAGCACCACTAGGGTTAAAGCAGGACTCCACCCAGAAACCTATGTTTAACTCATATAATGTTTGTATCGTGTCCCCTGAGCCTGTCCTGCTCCTAACAAACAGAACAGGTTTTTTTATTGTTGAAAATCATGATCTCTGGAGTCCGACACGTAACTTTTTAAACGCAGATTTTTTTAAAAAAACAAAAAAAATTGGAAAAAGAGTCGAGAAGAGATCTCCAAAAAGCAGCGTTGGCCAACACAGTCCCCAAGGGCCACCATCAGGCCAGGTATTAAGGATGTCCCTGCTTCAGCACAGGTGGCTGTCAGAATGACTGAGCCACTAATTCAGCCACCTGTGCTGAAGCAGGGACATCCCTGATACCTGGCCTGTTGATGGCCTTTGAGGGCTGGGTTAGCCGCCCCCCGTCCTAAAGTAAGTACAAAAAAAAATGCAAAAATAATAAAAGGCAACCAGCACAGACCGCAGCATTAACCCATTGGGTACCAGCTTGCCCCGTCCCCATCCGGCATGTCGGGAGCAAGAGTCTCCCCTGAAAATAAGCAAAAAGCCTGTGCCGTGGCTACATCATCACGTGGCACGTGCCGGGTCACACCTCATGATGGGGAAGCGAGGTAATGGGACATTTAAAGGGTTAAAGCTGCCATCCTTCAAATCCAAGATCAATATTGTTTTGTGGGGTTTTTTTTACCCCTGTTTTTCTTTCTTACTTTATTGCATTTTATTTTATAGCAGTTCAAAGATCACTGGGGACTTGTTTTGTTTGATTTGTTTTACGGTTACCTGAGCTGCTCGGTGGCTTCTGACGCCGGGAGACCTCCCGGTTCGCGTGGGCTGGCACCAGGGGGAAAAAAATCATGTGCCTCCTAGGCCCAAAATCGTCACAGAAAGCCGCAATGTTAAAAACCTGAGCCTTTGGTGCAGGGGGGCGCTCAACTCAAGTTTTCAAGCCCCCTCCCAACAGGTCCGGTTTTCAGGCTATTCCAGCTTCAGCACAGGTGGCTCAATCAGTCTTTGCTTCAGTACAGGTGGCTCAATCTTGAGCCACCTGTGCTGAAGCTGAGATATTCTGAAAACCTGACCTGTTGGGGGGGGGGGGGGAGAAGGCTTGAGGACTGGAGTTGAGCATGTTCGGGGATCGACTGCGGGAGCAATCACGTGACCACCCACGCGTGACTAAAGTGGAGTAGCCATCACATGTATTTTCGATCGGCCCCCATTATCCCTTAAAAACGAGCATTTAAGTGACATACCCGACCTGTGAAACTGGAGTAGCTGGCGCGCCAGGTACGGAATTTGCGCAGTCTACAGATTAGTCCTGTTCAGACGGCACCAGAGGAGAACGAGGAAACCACTCCAGAGGCCCAGAGGAGAGCTGCGCCTTTCCTGTGACGATGACAGGGGATCCTTCCCCTGAGAAAAGGCTACAATCTGTATTAAGTGCAATTTTACTCCTACTGTGTCTGTCTCCCAAATACACAACAGATTGCAAGCTCTTGGGGGCAGGATCTCCCTCTGCCTTGTGTGAGCATTTACTTGCTGCTCTTATTCCCACTGTTTGTACTTCATTTTTTGTCACGTGCTGCGCATGCGGTTGGTGCAACAGTATATAAATAAAATTACTTACATACAATCCAAATAATACATTATTATATTGCATTTTTTTAAATATGTATTGGGGTGGTGTATTTTTAGATGTATTGGGGGAGTGTATTTTTATATGTATTGGGGGGAGTATTTTTTATATGTATTGGGGGAGTATTTTTTATATGTATTGGGGGAGTATTTTTTATATGTATTGGTATTGGGGGGTGAGTGTATATTTCTATGTATTGCGGGGGTGAGTGTATATTTCTATGTATTGCGGGGGTGAGTGTATATTTCTATGTATTGGGGGTGAGTGTATTTTTCTATGTATTGTGGCGGCGAGTATGTATGTATGTATGTCTTTATATAGCACCATTAATGTACATAGCGCTTCACAGTAGTAATACACGTGACAATCATATAAATAACACATAATATAAATAACACATAATATAAATAACACATAATATAAATAACACATAATATAAATAACACATAATATAAATAACACATAATATAAATAACACATAATATAAATAACACATAATGGGAATACATAATATAAATAACACATAATATAAATAACACATAATATAAATAACACATAATATAAATAACACATAATATAAATAATACATAATATAAATAACACATAATATAAATAACACATAATATAAATAACACATAATATAAATAACACATAATATAAATAACACATAATATAAATAACACATAATGGGAATAATACATAATATAAATAACACATAATATAAATAACACATAATATAAATAATACATAATATAAATAATACATAATATAAATAATACATAATATAAATAACACATAATATAAATAACACATAATATAAATAATACATAATATAAATAACACATAATATAAATAACACATAATATAAATAACACATAATGGGAATAATACATAATATAAATAACACATAATATAAATAACACATAATATAAATAACACATAATATAAATAACACATAATATAAATAACACATAATATAAATAACACATAATATAAATAACACATAATATAAATAACACATAATATAAATAACACATAATGGGAATAACACATAATATAAATAACACATAATATAAATAACACATAATATAAATAACACATAATATAAATAACACATAATGGGAATAAGCGCTTCAGACATAAAAGTAACATTTAGGAAAAGGAGTCTGTGACAGGGTGAATGAACGTCACCAGCTCTATGCGTGGCAGACGTATGTGTAGCTATGCAGTGCAGCAGTGACGAGGTTAACTTTCCGCTGGGAAGCTCCTGACAATTAGAGTGGTCCCAGCTGCATAATCAAGGTGTTTAAAAAACCCCAGGCTGCACACACATGGTGCTGGCTGGTCAAGAGATAGGACTGAAACGCTGAAGTAGATTACTGCTTTAAGGTCTGTTTTCCAAATGCAAGTTTGATGAACTGTCTGGGTTTTGTATGCTGAAAAGAAGCTGGTTTTTTTTGTATGCTGAAAAGAAGCTGTTTTGTTTTTTTGTATGCTGAAAAGAAGCTGTTTTGTTTTTTTGTATGCTGAAAAGAAGCTGTTTTGTTTTTGTGTGCTGTATTTTTAAGGCTCAATAAATAGCCTTATCCAGAAACCCCGCGTGTGGTTGCATGTACCCTGCAACAGAGTCCCTGCTCCGAAGAGCTTACAATCTAATTGGTTGGTAGGAAGAACGTACAGAGACAGTGTCACGTGTGCTCACCACAAACTGGACTAGACCGTGTGGCGGAGGTGGGGATGTATATAAACCACCACCCTACAACCGCGGGGACAGGTCCGGAGTGCAGAGTCAGGGTCGTGTAGCCGGGTCAGGGTAGGAGAGTGTAGGTAGGTCGTGGTACTTGCCGTGGTCCGGGGTTGGAGAGAGAAGAGTGGTGGTGATCCGTAGCCGAGGTCGAGGAGAGAGTGGGAGTCCAAAAACAAGCCGATGTCCAGGGATATAGAAGAGAGACGTCCAGGTACAAGCAGGGGTCACAACAAGATCAACGAAGGCACAGTAACAGGCAACAATCAGCGCAGCAAGCACAGTACACAAACCATGGTTTATACTCAACATAGAAAGGGACGAGAGCCAATGGGAAGGCATCAGGAGCAGTGATGTCACACATAGGTAGAACGCTGATAGGATGAGCCTGGATGGAGATCAGGTGAGACACAGCTGAGGTTGATCCCAGCATTACTCAGCGCGCGCGTGCAAGAGAGGTGCGACGCCGTCGCCGGCGAGATTGCTCGCCGTGGTGATGTCAGGCGGCTGAGAACACGGAATTACCTTACTGGTATGGCGCTTGCGCACAACCAGAAGTTTGTGCGCGTCCCCGTCAGCAGTGCGCGACGCGTCCGTAGGACGAAGCCAAGCTGCGGTCCTTACAGACAGTAGGAGGGTGTTCTGGTAAGGGCGTCTGCAAGGGGTCAAAGTTTTTATGTATGAGGTGTTAATTATCAGCCATGGAGCTACTCATATGCTTCGTTAAGCAGGTGTGTTTTATATGTACTGGGGGTGTATTTTTCTATGTATTGTTGGGGTGGGTGTATTTTTTCTATGTATTGGGGGGTGTATTTTTTTTAAGGTATTGGAGTGTGTGTTTTTTTATGTATTGTGGGAGTGTGTGTATTTTTTATATGTATTGTGGGGGTGGGTGTATTTTTTATATGTATTGTGGGGGTGGGTGTATTTTTTATATGTATTGTGGGTGTGTGTGTATTTTTTATATGTATTGGGGGTGTGTGTATTTTTTATATGTATTGGGGGTGGGTGTATTTATATATGTATATACAAAAACAAACAGACTGTTAATGTACTGGATGCTATAGTCAGGAGAAGAATCAAATAAAGATAAATAAATGCTCCCTGACAGTGCTTAAAGGCAAAAAAATAAATATAAGAACAAGAAACAAACAGATGCCCAAAAGAAGCACTCAAGCATATCCAAAAGTATTACATTTATTAAGCAATATATAAAGCACACATAACAATTAATTAAAAATATCTGAGGAAAAAACCCTGTTACTTAAACTGACTGCCTGTAAATATGCAGAGACAAAGTATCTGGAGATGTAACCAAAGTACACTAAAAAGTGAATCACTACACTATTGCATAAACGGTATTACCACTTATCAAGCGGCATCACGTGAAAATATATTGCACGGAGAACAATAAGAGAGCCCCTGCTACTGCCACGGTCGTTATTGTGAGCGGTGCTCTTGGGCAATAATGTAGGTAATATTGAAAATATACTGCACCCTATATACACCGGCCGGTGTAGAAAATTCTATAGTGGACAAGACATCCCCCAACAATATACATCACAAAAATAACCATTGAATGTTAAAGGCTATATGCGTGTTATTAATGTATCCTTATATATTTATTTAAGGGGGAGACACAAAATACAGTCTGCAAGACAAGCCCTATAGAGCAGGGAGTGGGAGTTCAATAGAGGTCCGTTATATTCCACAAGGTGTAAACATGATGAATCGGATACTTATCCGGATCCTGAATAGATAACAAGTCCAGAGGCAGTCACCATGATAAAAGTCCGCTTCAATAGCTTTCAGCAGCACTCGAGTATGTCTGCATGAATACAGCAAACACTGATTCAAAGATGGCGGATAGCCTTCTCTCGTAACTCACGGACACCGCTGGATTCCGGGGCGATTGAAAACACACAAGTCCCTCTGTTCCCAGGGAGCAAGGAGCAGGACAGTCAGATGGGGGGGGCACCTCAGCAGACTTAAGAACAGTGTAGAGGGAGAAATGGGGTGGCCCGGGATTAAAGGGGTTACACCCCATTTGGCCATCCCCTGACCTCACCAGGGAGACAAGGGGTTAACTGGGCTAAGACCCAGAACTGTGATTTAACTCCTGTTATGACATGTAAATGTGTATACCCCTGTTCCCCCTGTTTTATTGTAACATCTGGTTAATCAGTGTCTGCATCACACACACACACTGGGATCCATCCGGGAGCACAAGGGTTAATAGTTGTATAGTGATTATAGCCCTTTGTGTAACTTTCCCGCCTTTTCAGGCACCATTTTGCAGGCTCCCATAGGCCGCCATTGGAACTCCATGTATTTCAATGGCAAATCTTGCTGTGGAGTCCTGTTCTGGAGAAGACCAGCAGATGGCGTCCGAGAGGGAGAGCGGCGGTTTCCCATTGTAAGTCAATGGGCTCATTGACTTCAATGGAGAAATCTTCGAAAGAGCTTTCCAGGAACGAGTTGGCTGCCGTCCAAACCGCTTAACCGCAAAGCGGATACATTTTCAATAGGAGAGCTTTGATCACTGATAGTCAAGTTCAACGACAAGTGGCGTGGGAATAAACAGTTCTAGGGCACCTAGAAATAAAATTCTTTCTGTCCCTAGTTCCTAGACCTCCCCCCACTCGACCACAACCGGGTCCCCGTATCCTGGACCCCCGATAAGGGTTGAACCGAGAAGAGCGGGCCCCGCCATAGGTTCCAATGGCGGCGGCAGAAACAGCTCAAGAAAACGGCTAAGTGTGAAAAGCTGAAAATTGGTAATACATAGCTCCGGTTCCCGGGGGGCCCAGCGGATCAGGGTTTGGGGTGTCTGTAGCCACTGCTCCGGCATCGCTGCAGAACCATCCTTGACCCGCTTGGACCAACCCGACGGAGTATGGACCCCCTTGAAGGTTCGGGACTTTTCCCATAGACTCCAATGGCGGCCAAACCTCGTTGACCGGCTACGGCGGAAAAACCCCATTGACTTCAACGGCGGCGTCGCCCCATTGAAAGTCTATGGCGGGGATTCCCATAGCCGCCAACGGCGGCGGTTTGCCATTGAAAGTCTATGGCGGCGAAGCCCATTGTTTTCAATGGGGATTTAGTGAAAAACCGTGATTTAAGCTACAGCGGAGATTTGTGTATTAAAATGTGAAACGGTTTTAAGTGTATTTGTGTATCTCCGGTTCCGAAGGTCATAGCAAATCGCAAATTGGACCATAGGGTGTCCCAGTTCCCGCATTGAGAACTGGGAAGTTTGGACCTGCTGGCCCTAACAGAACCGGATATTTTTATATGTTCATGTTTTATCTAACATACTGTGTTTCAAGGTATGGGTAAAACCCAGAGGAAATTCCTTTGCATACCAGGGTAGCATATGGCCAGAAAGGCGACCCAATGTCTAGGACTTGAGTATGTTTCAAAGGATTTTGTTACCTCCACTATTTGCATGAGGGCGGAGAGTACTCAAACCAGAGCAGTCTTCAAGTGTTCCATTTCACACCTCACAAACAAAGATTATCCTGCCAGGATCCCAAACTGGTAGACTAGCTGGCATTCCTGAGGTAGAGGAGGGGTTATAGAAATGAGACCCCAGAGCTCTACTGCGCATGTACCAACTAGCAGGGGGCATGTGTCAAAAAGTGTTCCCACGTTAATGAGTGGCTAGAGGTAATTGAAAACCAATCCACTGTACTCAATGTTAAGGATAGGGCACAAAAGGTTTATAAACTGATGTCCACCCTGTATCCTGTGTCTTCTAAATATCATCTGAATGCTACCTAATTGAGAGAGAATTGCTATGCTACATACTTCTCATTCCCCAACCCCAAAGTAAGTGTACTTCTTGTTTGTTACTGTATTATTCGTGTGTTCACCTATCCAAAGGAATAAATATACTTTATTATATCTAAGACTCGTTCAGTTCGACCCAGTGATTTGTGTAACCTTTAATACCTGTGATAGGCTATCGTCACAAACAGAACTAACCCGACGTCCGTTTCGCCGAGTACGTAGCTTCTTCTTGGGGGTCTGACGAGATACATTCGGTAAGGTATTTAAACCTAATTGGCTTGATATTGCACCATCAGAAGCAAGTGGGGAGGAGGCAGAGCAGCTGATCTGAGGTCCCCCGAAAGGATCTAATCACGGGAGGAATAATAAACATGAGATTATGTAGTAAAGACATAAAAGCATGGAATAGGTATATCTATATATATTATTGTACAGATGA